>NC_046666.1:55622456-55627750 GCF_010883055.1 Belonocnema kinseyi
GGGGAAGAGAGAAGAGAGAGGAGAGAGGAGAGAGGAGAGAGGAACTAATTTGTAATCAATAATATGGGATATGGTCAGCTTATTACGGCCATGTATGAAGTGAGGAGAATATTACGTGGTGATTAGTAGGCAAGGATCACATCTTATAACAAATCGAATGATACGTTTAACCAATCAATTAATGCATGGGTCCATCTCTTTCTCAAAGCGTGGTAGGGTAGTGTTACTGAAGAGAAAATAATTAACCCCTACTGAAACACTTCACCAAATCCCATATGGTCTGTAGATTCAAGCCCCGCTTCATAACTCCTCCCACGAAGCAGCCAATGTTATTACCATTGCTGCAATCGATAAGCACAGATAAATACCAATGTTGCCGAGTCCCCTATTCCTATGAAAGAATCAGACTAAAAGCAATTTTATAAATTGATTTACAGTGACAAGAACTAACACTGAAAAAATGGTCTAGCCGTCTCAGCTAACCGTTTAGCTGGATTTCGTCTTCCAAGTAAATTCGATTGGTAATTTCTAGATAAAAAATTTAGCTAAAACAGCTAGAAATCTAAGTGACACAGCTATATTTTTTTGCAAGACAAAATCCAGCTAAATGGTCAGCTGGGACAGCTAGACTATTTTTTACGCTCCAAGGTTCGTCCCTTTGTTGTCACATGGGACAAACCACTGCCTTCCTTCCTGTCCTGAAATAATATTTTCAATTTGATATCAACAGCTAATGAAGTTGATTATTGATTAAAGTAGAAAGACTGTTCATTACAGCTTATTAATCCAATTATGTTAATTATTAGTATATCAGGTTGAAACAAAATGTATGAAGTTACAAATTATTAGACTTTTCGAATGAAAATTTTCCTGACTCAATGTTTTTAGTGAGAAAGTGTCTATAGATTAGCATTCTGGAAACGTGAAATGCATGATTCAAGAAATTTTGTAAAGTGTCTGCAAATCTTGCACTTGAATCCTTTGACTGTGAAAATTTTTAAAAATATTTTTAAAACTGTGGAAATCCCTTGAAACTCTTTTAGATTCCGTAAAACCTTCTAACATCCTTAAAAACGCTGCAAATCTTCAAAATCCTATAAAAATTCTTCACACTCCTTTAAAGCCCGGCTAAGTCCGTTAAAATCTTTTGAAAACCTTTCAAATCCTTAGAAATCTTTTTAAATCTTATAAAATTTCTTCAAATCTTTGCAACGCTATTAAAATCCCCTGATCAGCCATTGACCTTAATGTTTAGATTTAGAAATTAACTATATTATGGACTTTTGAAAATCGGCAATATAAATTTTTGTGAAATTAATATCTTCAGAAATAAAGCTATTTATACGTTTATTTACTGTCGGAAAATTTCGGTATCTGCTTATAATTGAATTAAAAAGACGAATCGAATCTGCGAATAGCAATTATTTCTCCCCAAATGGTCTTGAAGATAAAGTGTTTGAATATTCCAGAGAAAAATAATTTTTAACATATATTTTCTCATGAAGTCTGAATGCGAAAATTCTATTCATTTTAAAAAACCGCTGAAATCAACATTTAAGATATTTACGGGCTTTGAAATTAAACGAAAATATAAATAAAATTCCCGCACTTCAAAATGAAATTGGTATCGGATGTTCTAAATTTATTTGTTTCGCAAAACTTTTGTATTTTGTTATGTAATAGGTGTATATGTACATTCGTTTCCGTTCAAAAACTATGTCACGCTATTTGGATTAATTTTTTCACCCCTTCCAAAATGAATTGAAAACAGGACAAGTGTGGTGATTTTTTTTGTAGATATAAGGATTTAATAGAAAAAATAATATCTCTTGAAAAAAATTAATGCAGAGTTGCTGTATTCAACTCAATATGAAACATTAAACTTTCAATTCGAAATAAATTGGTGCATAAGCTACTATACCGCAATTGTTTGGGTTAATAACTTTTGTGTCATTATTTTTTTTCGCAGGCTGTGTCCTTTGTCCAGATAAATTTTTAATCTTAGAGGCTTTTTTTTACAAATAATATACAAAATATGCGTCCTATCAAAAAGTGATTATCAAAAAATTTGTAGACCTTTTTTCGGTGTATAATTTTTATTAAATCATTATTTGTCGTATCTTTCATAGTATGGCCACAAAATGAAAATTATGATTGTTTTTGTGTGATGAAAATGTCAATTTTTGGTTTTTTAAGAAGATTCAAAAAGTTCTTATGGAAATTGTGTAGGTTGTTCAAAAAGGAAATTTTTTCTTTCTTTGATATCATGCGTTGTTTGGCTAGAATCTTTAGCAAGGAACTTAGATTTTCTCAATTGTCTAGTCTAGTCCCATCATCGCATCTTCTATATGGTTTTAATTTTACTTCTTTTTTTTCTATAACTTCTAATTATTTGGTCATTTGGTTTTTTGCAGGGTAATTATCAAAATTTTAAACGATAAGAAATAGCTGAAAATATTTTGAAAAATCAAGTGACATACGCCGAACCTCACAATCGCTTTTTTACGTCTTGATGCATGGAAAGGGGAGGGGTAAAGTTATGGAGGGGTATGGTTGGCCTTTTGTCTATTTATTCACTTTTATTGAAAATGGTTACAAGTTCAAATAGGGACAAAAGCTCTTGAAAAGATCAATTCTTTTTATTTTTTGTGAAATTTTCACATTTATATGTAGAAATCATATCTCAGGAAATTGCTGCTAAAATCGAAGCTATTTCAATTTTTTCGTTCTTCTACACTTGTGAAGATTTAAAAAATAAAATAAAATTGAACATTTCTGTAAAAAATTTGAGACTATGCATACAAACAACAAATATTTTATTTATCTTTAATTATTGTTTAAATATTTAAAATAAGAGAGTAAGGAGGATGAGTTTAAAGCCTCAAAAAGTTTTTAAATACCTAAATAACTGCCCAGATAAATTATAATTCAAATGATTCAATGCCATTCTTGGAGCAACTTCGACAAGAAATCCAATGGCGACCTTTAGTTTGACCTTGAATTTGACCATCGAGGTCATTTTAAAGTCAAATTTGTGTTTTTAAATGGGAACCCCTACATTTGACATCGGCAATTAAAAGAGTGGGAAATTTTACGTTTAAACATGCACTCAGATTGAATTTGCAATGTACAACCCTACGTTCCCTCACCCTTCCTAGTTCAGTGATATCTAAAATTGTATTGGAAATAGATTTGTATGCTTTTTTCCGCACCACCGTGGAGGCAAAACATAATAAGACGCGTTTTTTTAGTGGTATCCCCAGTAGGCCTAATTTTCGTGCCAATAATATACAATACTATACAATTTCAAAGTAATTCAAATAAGAATTTTGTTCATATTAATCTGAGCTTTAACTTGAGTTACTAGTTTTTAAGAATTGTTAAAATTTTCCTCTTTAATTATTAATTATACTTTTACTTTTTGAGTCCGCCATCATAACGCGATACGAGTTCAACAAAGGTCAATCTCGAAAGTTCTTTGGACTGATACATTTTAGTTTATTTTAAAACAAATGAATGTTTGCATTTCGATTCAGAGTGGTTTTGAAATCTATTAGGCAAATGAAAACTGTTACAGTTTAAAAAAAGATTTCTGTAAAATTACAAAGCTTCGGAAAATTACATATTGTATCATTGTAAATATCACAGACTTCACTGTGTGATTTTACAAAAGTCTGTGAAATTTCATGCTCTAGGGATGTAAATAAAAGGACCCTCGAACAGCAGTGCAATAGTAAACACTCGGTAAAAATAAAATGACACAGTCTGTTGAACGAACTTTACATTCAGAAGGTAAAATTTAGTCGCAGCATGTAAAAATACCATGCGTCAGTAAAATCATATTCCTGTGATTAAAATCTACATCGAGATTTTTAATTTTACGAAAAATCTTTAATTTTGCCCTGGTGGAAATTTTAAGATTTTTTATTTATAATTAATTGAACATTTATAATCCTATTTTTCCTTTTACATTTTCTGCTATAGGGACGAAAAAGTGTGGTTATTCAAAACGTACATTTCATATTTTTGTTATGGAATATTTGAACATAAAAAAATAGTCCGTGCAGTGGAAGGGGACGTTCGCTCTCCGCAGCTGGTGGCTGTCTGTGAAGGTCGGGAGCAAAAAGTCAATCTCCCACTCAAACACCTATGACCTATGACCTGAGGAGATATTTTAACGTAAAGTTCCTCCTCTTTTGATTGTCGACGTCAAAAATAGAGGTTCTCTTTTCAAAACACAAAGTTGACCTTGAAATGACCTTGAACTTCAATGTTAAGTTAAAATTGAAAGTCGCAATTCGTTTTTTCGTTGGAAGTCACTTCAAGAATGACCTTGAACCCTTCAAATAATATTTTATCTGAACAGTTATTTAGGTGTTTCCAAACTTTTACGACAAAATGTATATTTGCTAAAGATGTATTCTTATGAATTGGTTGTCGATTATTTACTTTGAAAAATGAAAAAATTACTCAAGGTATGACTTATTCTGTCCATCTTGAACAGAGAAAATTAAAAAAAAGAGGTTGATTAATAAATTAATTAATTAAAAAAAGAGTGCTTATCCAACATTATTCTTCCAGGTGTTTTTATTATAGCTGTGTCTAATAGTCAGGAAAAATTAGAAATACGTGATAAATGCGCTAGAGAAAAATAATACTATTATTTATACTGTTATTTAATTAGATTTCGAAATTATGGGGTGGCCGTGGATTTTGTGGCCGTTGTACTTGTGGGTGTAGTGTTGTTGGTTGTGGTGCTGGCAGCGGTGGTGCTGGTCGCGATGGTGCTGGTAGCGGTAGTGTTGCTAGCGATGGTGTTGGTCCCGAAAGCATACTAGACACCAGTTCATTATACAAATTTTTAAAATAAATTCTTTCTTCAGGATGACTGCAATCTACAGCAGTTCGTGGATATCAATGCCGGTGGAGCGTGATTGTGATATATGATTTCGTGAATGACGGTGATTATGTATGGGTTGTGAAGTAATATTGTAAGAGAAGACTTCTAAGTGTGGTCCCGCTATTTGGGGCAGTGTACGAGCATTATTATTTCTTTCATTGTTCATCTGTACACTTGAATCTATAAGAATAAAAGAAAAATTTTTTTAAGAAGAAAAAACTATTTTCTTTTTTTTAATTCGGGATAATTTTCGTTTATGAATAAAATAGGCAGAACCTCAAAAAG
This sequence comes from Belonocnema kinseyi, assembly GCF_010883055.1. Taxonomy (NCBI): domain Eukaryota; kingdom Metazoa; phylum Arthropoda; class Insecta; order Hymenoptera; family Cynipidae; genus Belonocnema; species Belonocnema kinseyi. Next base: position 55,627,642 of record NC_046666.1, read on the forward strand.
TCTCTGTTAGCATTTTTAAATACATGGATTGATTAGCCTATACATAATAAATAGTTTTCTTAATGTAAGCACAATGGGGCTGTCGCTACTATTGAAATAAAATTTAAAA
>NC_046666.1:55627850-55635501 GCF_010883055.1 Belonocnema kinseyi
CCACCACAGGATTTCGCCGGGAGTGGGTGCTAATCTGGAAAATTGCACCCGCTTCCAGCGAAATCGCGGTAAAATTTCAGCCACAACCACGTCTCTCGACCGTGAGATAGGTACAAACATACATACATATGTATATGTACATTTTTATAGAATTTTTTCAGCTGATTTCGAAAATCGTGAATATTTTTTACTATGCCTTCCCCAATGTGGAAAATAAATTTGAAAAATGGTCAGAATTAAAAAATAATTTGGATAATAATATTAAAAATCAATAGGGAGTTGATTAAAAAAAAATTGTGTGGAACAAACAAGATCAAATACTTCATAAATTTTATTATATAAATAAATATATATATATATATATATATAAATGAAATATTTGATCTTGTTTGTTCCACACAATTTTTTTTAAATCTACTCCATATTGATTTTTAATATTATTATCCAAGTTATTTTTTAATTCTCACCATTTTTACAATTTATTTTCCACCTTGGGGAAAGCGTAGTAAAAAATATTCACGATTTCCGAAATCAGCTGAAAAAATTCTATAAAAACGTACATATATTGAAAATGAGCAACAAAAATTAAACATTTTACCGTCTTGGAGGCTTGTATGTTATTTAATCACTTCTATTTCCAGTTTTAGTTATAATATCTCTCATTTATAAATTATTAATCTAATTAATCCACTTTAGCAGATTTTTGGAAATACATGTTCGAATTGAATCAGTGATTAAAAAAGTGTGTGTTAGAAGTTTTAACAACATAGATTAATCAGAAAACGTTTTTAAAATAAATTTCTTAATTGGCGGCAAAAGTATTTCTTTTAATCTCTGGGTCGAAATTTTTTCTAATTCCTAAAACTAATAAAAGGAGCCTGTTGCAAACTCAAAACATATCATTGCTGACCTAAAAGGCGCATTTTCATGAATTTGTTGAGCTATTGACAAAAACTCTGCCAATACTATTCTTTGAAAATTATGAAATTTTGTTTCTTTTTTGATGCGCACCTTACCCAAAATAAATAAATAAATTATAAATATAATGAATAAAAATAAAATATATAAATAATAAATAAATTTTCTGAATTATTATAGATTTTTTTAATTTACACTATTTTGTCATTCCATTTTCCACCTTAGGGCAAAGATAAAGAAAAATGTTTATAATTTTAACAGTACGTTAATAAAAGTCCATGAGAATTTATTTTTGAAATAGGCAATAGAAAATTAAAAAAATTAATATCATCGAGGAAAATGATCGTCACCCATACATTTACTTTAATTTGCATTATAGATAATTAGTAAGGTCTGGTGTCTGGTTTTAGAATTTGATAAGCTACCGTCAACAGGGCCTATCTGGTAAAAAATAAAGCCGTTGATCATGAACGGAAATTTTTCTTGCCTAAAATGACGGGATCTTTATTGTTACTAAAAACTAAACTAAAATACAGTCGGCAGAAAATCCACATTCCTCATTTTCACGAGAAATGTTGAAAAAAAAAACATATTCAGTTTCTATACATTGTTACGGTATTTTCAGTGGGCTTAATCTCAGTTAAAGAAAAGTATCCTGAAAAATGAAACTAGTCCACTTTTCAGGTCTTCTTGAAAAATGAACTTTACTTCTTACTCTTTGTACTGAACCACGTTCATGTAAAGTTAAGATTTGTTATTAAATTGTTTATTGTTTACATATGTAAAATACAAAGGAAATTATATTTAGTTTTAAGATAAGGTATTTAAATAAATACCTAAGTATATTTCTTTGAAAATCAAGATTTCGATATTTTTTTAAATGTCAATATTACTTTTTTCTTGTGAAATTAACAAAAAGAGCCTCAGCAAAGTAATAAAAGTTACAGTATTATTCATTCAAAAAAATTACACAACTCAAGTTTTCAGGTTCTGTTTCAAAAAGTTTGCAGAGCTTCTCATTTGCATCATTCACATCTCTCGCCTTTGTTTTCATGAGTCTTTATCAATAAAAAAAATGTATAGAGTTGTTTTTTTGTTACGAAATCATCCGTTATTTATAAACACGTCATTTAAATAAAAAATTACCATTTGTACAGTTATAAATCAAATTTATTAAATACATGACAAAACAAGTTGTTTTGATAGTTTATCATAAAACTAATTATAATTATCTTTGTATTTTACTTTTGTACACAATGAATAATTTGATGACAGATCTTGGCTTTACAGAAAAGTGTTTTAGCATAAGTAGAAACAGTAAAACCAATGATGCCACAAATATTCATATTAAGATGTTTTTCACGATACTTTTTATCAACTGAGATTAAGCTTTAGCGATCCCGGTTACTATTTTATCAAAAGTAACATTCAGATAAAAAAATTTATTAGAATTATATTTTTGAAAAAAGTCCAGTTATTTTGTTGGAAGCTCAAGATTTTTGTCTTTATCAATTTAAAAATTCATTTACTTAATATCAGTTTCTTCTTCGCATTCATTTATTTGTATATCTAATATAATGCTGCGCATTGAAAAACCCGTAACAATGTATGGGTACTAAATAGTTTATATTTTATAAGATTTCTCGTAAACATTAACAGTTTGGATTTTCTGCCGACGGTATTTTAGCTCATTTTTTAGTCACAAACGAGATCCAGTCATTGGTTTTTGTCGTCATTTTAGGTAAACTTTTTTTTGTTTTTGTATAAACGTGTGCAGAAATGTCGACTTTTAATTGATTCTGATTTAATGTGATAGGAAACAAACATGTTGGTTCAGGTATACATTTTTTTCTTGTATGGTATTATATCTTACTTACAATTATAATGCAAAAAGACCATTACAATAAGTAACTGTCCACCATGAAAAATCTTCATTTTTCCAAGATCGATTTCTCGATAGGTACCTAAAACCATCAACTGGTGAGGTTTTGAAAAAAAACTACGCCTACAGAAGAGCGATGTTAATTAACTCGTTTATATCACCTGCTATCTACTTAATTTGCCTTCCATGCTTTCCTAATTTCCCCTACCACCCTTCTCCCACGTCACTCCCCACCCCCGCCTTACTACCTTTCTTAAACAAACCCCATCCCTCTTCACACTCCCCAAATATCCCTCTCATTATCGTTCCCCTCTCTCTTTTCTTTGGCACTGTAGCGCTCATGATTAATTCTTTTATTGCCGAGGGGCTATTCACTGAGAAATTTTAAAACGTCTAAAACTGCTCGAGATCGATGTAGTTCTATAGTTTCTTCATCAGGCGGCCGAATATACCATAACCAAAAATATGAAAATCGATCACCCACTTGTTTCGCTTGACCTGAAATGCCTGAGTTACCATTTTTTGTGGATTAAATTCATTTTTTGAGTGAAGATATGCATGAAAATCGAAAAAAGCAAATTTTCTCATGCAATTTTGAAATAGACTAATTCACATTCCTCGCAACCTGGGTTTATTCATGCATTCTTGATTCTATTGTTACATCGTGTTTCAAAATTATCCTGAAGAATGCATGCTATTCTGGGAAAGCTAGTCTGGTTTAGAAAGCCGTTATCGATTCTTCATTATTGCGGTGCAGATATGCTATCGTCAATAGCTAGTATTGGTAGGGATTCGGCTTCATAACGGAACTTTTCAGTGTAACAGTCTGTTTCACAACACACCATTCAGTTTATTTTAATGTTGCCACTTGGAATTGTAATTCCTAAAAATAAGAGATGATATTAATATCACCCTATGGCATGGATGATATATTTCTGAAAACAAAATTGATATCTGAAAAATGTTTCTCTTTCTTCTCTAAGATATAACAATTATTCACACATTTCATAAATTCGAACACTGTATATACAGACTTAACCCTCTCTCCTATATTTCCCCAATTTTCTTCTTTTCAAATAATTTAGACTCTTTCCCTAGTTTTAAGAAACATAAACTATTTCATCTTTTTATTCATTCCTTTTGCCTAAATGAGAACTGAACTTACCAAAAAAACAAATACAACTATTATATATTAGGTTCAGAATTGATCTTTTTTGGTCAAAGATTCTACTATTTGTTTGAAGGTTAACTATTTTGTTTAAAATTTGCTTTCTTTTTGTTGGAAAAATTTTTTTTGAATTAAAGTGTAGCTGTTCTCTTTTTGGTTAAAAAGGTATCGTTTTATATACAAATTCAACTAATAACTTTTTTATTTAGAATAAGACTTTTTTGGTTAAAAATTCTAATACTTGGTAAAAAGCCTTGGCTAAAATAAAAATAAAACATTTAATTGCTAAAATATTTAATTATTTAGCATAAAACAATTTTTTTTGAAAATTCAACTATTTGGAGCTAATTCTGTTTGGAAATTTAACTAATATACTTTCTGTTAAAAATGGATGCTTGCAGTTGGAAATGCAACTAATTAATTGGTTGAAAGTTGAACTACATTGTCAAAAATTTATTTCATTAGTTGAAGATCTATCTCTTTGGTTACAAAACTGAACTATTTTCGTTACAATTTGTTTTTGTGGTTGAAAGTCAATTTTGTTTCCACTACAAATTTAAGTACATTTCATTCGGACTTGAAAATTGACAGCTTTTAGTTAAAAATACAATAACTTGTTCAAAAAGTTAATTTTTCTGTAGAATATTAATGCTTCTCAGTTTACAGTTCTCTTCTGACTGAAAAATCTTCCGTGGTGAAAATTTAAATTCTTCCATTAAAAATGCATCTTTTTGATTTGAAACATCATATCTTTTAGTACCGAATTATTTTTCCTCTTTATTAAAAAAACACATTTTGGCTGAAAATTCATGGTTCAAGTTAAAAATTCAACCCGTTTGCTTAAATTTGATTTATTTTGTTGAAAATTTGAATATTTTGTTTACAATTATCTGCTTCTGTCGAAAATTTGACTGTTTTATTAGGTATTCATCTTTTTCGATGAAAAATGTATTTTTTTGCGTTATGAAATTTACTGTTTTCTCAAAAATTCGTCTTTTTGAGTAGATAATGTAAATATTTAGCTGAAAATGCAACTGTCTTTTGTGGCACAAAAAGTTAAACAGTTTGTTGAAAATTTAGTCTATTTGTTTAAATTTCAACTATTTGGTTGGAATTTTAACCGGTTAGTGTAAACATCATCTTTTAAGTCGGAAATTTAAATTTGTGATAAAAAATGTAACTATTTCGTTGAAAATTATTTTTTTTAATTAAAATTTTTTGTCTAAAAATAATTTTATTCAAAAATTCAAATAGGCTGTGAAAAAATAGTCTTCTTTGGTAAAAAATTCATTTTTTTGTATGAAAACTCATCTCTTCTGGTAGAAAAGTTCATCTAATTGATTGCAAAATTATAATTTTCTGAAAAATCTGATTTTAGCATAGCAACTCACCTTCTTCATTGAAAATTAAACTCTGTTGGCTAAAAATTCTATTATTTCTGAAAGATGCTATATATTTCGACTTAAAATCCGAAGCATTTCATATTTAATTTAATACGGTGAATATACATTAAATTTATTATAAAAGATAGAAAATTTCTTTAAATCTCTAAATTTGTATAAAAATCCCCGTATTTACACTGTTTTTAGATACATTTGGAAGGGGTGGAAAAAGTGTTCCATATAGCGTGACATAGTTTTTGAACGGCCTCACGGCTTTAACTATACACATGCATCTATTACATAAAATAATACACGCGTTTCGTGAAACAAATAAATTCAACACTTCCGATATCAATTTCATTTTCTAGAGAGAGAGTGTCATTTTTATTTTCAGCTAATTTTAAAGTCCGTGAATAGCTTAAAAGTCGATTTTAGTGGTTTTCAAAAATTAATAGTCTTTTTGCATTCAAACTTTATGAGAAACAATTTATTGAAATTTAATTTTTGCTTGAATACTTAAACACTTTATTCTAAAGACACTTTGAAAAGAAATAATTTCTATTTATGGATTTTATTTATTAATTGATTTATAAACCGAAAAAACAAGTTTTTCGAGTGCGAATACAAGTAAAAAAATGTATTTTCGGAAATATTTAATTCACAAAAATATTACATTGCCCACAGTACATAATTTAACAGAATTTGAAAATTCCCGATAATAGGAAATTTTCTAAATAATTCTTGACGGTCGAATTATAAAACCCCCAAACCTAAAAAATTATGAAGTTGTTTTTGTAATAAATCCATATTGAAATAATAACTCAAATAAAATGCTAGTACTTGTACATATTTTTTATTTTAGCCATTATTTTATTTATCATTTATCGTTTAAGTTATTTTTTAATTGTTTGCTATTTGCTGAACATATTTTTAATTTTAGTCATTATTTCATTTCTCACTTTTTATTAAAGCTACTTTTTAATTGCTTTAGACTTGGGATGTCAGGTAATTTAATGGGATTGCAAAGATTTGAAGAGATTGAATGAGATTGAAAAGGATTTTAAAATATTTTAAAGTATTTTCAAAGGCTTGAACGGATTTCTTTGAATTTTAAAGAATTTAAAATGATTTTTATTGGATTATGAAGATTTTTAGCGCTTCCAAGGATGCTACAACATTGGACGCAATCTAAAAGAAATTTAAGGCTTTTCCACTGTTTTTAAAGGATTTCCAGGAATTTTGCCATTGTCTGAAATATGTTCGAAGATTTCAGTATTGAAAAAAATGCGAAGATATTAAAAAATAAAGTTTTGTCCCGTCGATTTGATCGATTGTTTCCCTGTCAGCATTCAACGAAGTGAAGTTATCTGGTGGTTTAAGTGAAAATAACTAATATTTACCTGATATTATATTTAATAGTATTCAATATAATTAAATGAAATTGAAATTTTACCTAAGCTATAATTAACAGTCCCTCTAATTAATAATTAACATCCCTTTTATCTTGTATTAGCGAATAAACAAGCCAGTTTCCAGATAATTAACCATTGATATCCAATTAAAAATATTATTTCAGGATAGCAAGGGAAGTACTGGCTTGTCCCTCATGGCAATTTAGGGACGAACCTTCAGTTACTCCCACTGTAAATCGATTAATAGAAGTCATTTTAGGCTGGTTCATTCAAGGGAATAGGGGACTAGGACCATTGGTATTTATCTCTGCTTATCGGTTGCAGTAATGGTAATAGCATTGGCTGCTGCGTGGGACGAGTCATGAAGTAGGGTTTGCATTTGCAGACCATATGGGATTTGGTGAAGAGTTGTAGTATGGGTTGATGATTCCCCTTTAGTAACTGTACCTTACCACACTTGGGATAGATATAGAAATACATATTAATTGATTGATTAAACGATTAATTCCAATTGACATAACCTGTCATCCTTGCCTACTAATCACCTCGTAATATTCTCCCGATTTCATTAATGGCCGTAATATTATGATTATATCAAAAATTATACATCATAAATTAGTTGAGCTGTTATATCAATTTTAAAAAAATATTTTTTTTATGTTTCTAAGAAAAAAAGGTCAAAGGCGCCATCAGCAAACAATTAAAGGCTTTTTTATTCCTTGAGACGTTAATTAGAACGCTTAAATGTCCTAACATACGCTCACTTCCACATTAATTCACCACATATACACTAATTCCCTTACGTTCCTCTACTTATCCTCTTTCCTCTTGTCTCCTCACTCCTCACTCCTCACTCCTCACTTCTCACTCCTCACTCCTCACTCCTCAC
>NC_046666.1:55635601-55637775 GCF_010883055.1 Belonocnema kinseyi
TCCTCACTCCTGACTCCTGACTCCTGACTCCTGACTCCTGACTCCAGACTCCAGACTCCCCTTCCATCTCCCACTCCCTCTTCTATCTCCTCACTCCTTACTACTCAATCCTCACATTTTTTAATTTCACCGAGTGAGGCTAGGAAATTTGAAAAAATATCAAGAGATTTTCGAAATTATTGAATATTTGAAAGGAATTTGAAGTTATTTCGATGTATTTCATCAGATATTATAAGACTTTTAAGATTCTCGATTAGGTGTTTTAATTAATTTTGAAGGATATCACATGATTTCATAGAAATTAAAATATTTCTAGAGATTCTATAATATTTTACTGCAATTTCAAAGACTGTCTTAACAATAATTCAGGTATTTCAAATGATTTCAAAGACTTCTAGAAATTTAACAAAATATTTCAAGATTTTTCCAAAGATTTAAGAAAATTAGGAAAATTTTTGGATATTTTAAACGATTACATGGAATTTTAATATACATACATCAGGAGTTTGTAGAGATTTCAAGAGATTTTAATGGTGTTTAAAGATGTCAAGGTATTTTAAAAAATTCTAATCAACTTTCAAGAGCTTTACAAAAATTTTAAGGATATAAACAATTTTTATAGAATTACAATTTATTAAAACCGTTTTACCAGCTCTCGAGGATTTTAGAATTTTTAATGGATTTCAAAGACTTTCAATAATTTATTATGATAAAAGGTTATTTAACGGATGTCAAAAAACCTGAAATATTTTGAGAGACTTGAAGTACTTTTAAGGAATATCATCATATTTCATGTAATAGGAAGGAATTTTAAGGTATTTTTAAATATTTTAACACAAAACTTTCAAGAATTAAGTGATTTTAAAGAATTTCAAAGATATGAAACTATTCTCAATACTTCTAGGTGATTCCAAAGATTTTGGAATTTTTAAATAATATTTCAGGATATTTTAAAGGATTCGAAGAAAGTTTCAAGATATCCCAGGGGAAAAAGTCGTATATAGTTAATATACAGTGGACAAGATAGTGATATTTTTCGTTTATTTTATCAATTTTTCTGTATAAACCAAATGAAAAATATCAGTATTGTGTCCATTATTTATAAACTATATATAACTTTTTCATTTACGATTTAAAAATTTGTATTAAATTTTAAAGAATAGCCGAACATTTTATTTAACTTCACAAGGATTCCAGCTATTTTATAATATATAAATTTAAATTTTTTTAATTTTTATTTCACAGAATTTAGGGATTTCTAGGATTTCTAGCGACTTTCAAATATTTTAATGTATTTTCAAAGATTAAGAAAAATTTCGAAGATTTATTGGTATTTAGAAAACTATTCATAAAATTAAACTGTTTTAAATAATTTTTTAAGTCACTACTACCCAGAAAATCACTCGACGTTAAATAATTTTATTGGGCTTTGCACTTTTACTAAATACTGCAATGGATTTGGTGTTCTGATTCTATAACTTAAACGAAAATTTAAACCGGAAGTAAAATATATAAAACTTTTAGCGAATAATTTCGATTTTCTGAAATGTTTGATCTGGATCCACTATAGCATCTTATTTCTTATTTAAATTTCCTTCGTATTTATTTTATCAACTTATAATTCTTTGGCAATTTTCGTGTAATATAGAGTAAGTGACTAAATTTTATTTTATGTTAATTTTTTAATAATTTGAGTTGGCGGACGAGTATTATTATTTTCTTTATTATTTATTTGTACACTGAACTCTGTAAGAATAAAATGAAGATTTGTGAACTTTTTGTAATCTTAAGCATTCACTGTTAGCAGTTTGAGGAATATAAACTTCTTAGCTAATATTTTTCAGATTATTTTGTTAATGCAAAAATAAAGAAAAATGGTCAAAATTTCTGCAATCAGTTGAAAAAATGTATGAAAATTTATCTTTAAAATGGGAAAAAAATTTAACATTTTAAATTCTACGAGAATAGTCAGATCTTCGGTTCTATATGTCTTCAGGGATTTTAGTTTAAAAAATTTGAACTTTGTTTCATTAAGAAAATTTCAGCGAAGATTGAAAAATAGAAATTTCTACAATCCTGAGAGTTTTTTGTACTTAAAGAGTAACTAATTAAATCCGTGACTGATTTTTTACTTCTCAATTAGTAATTTTTAATTATTTCAGGTTTATTAAGAT
>NC_046666.1:55637875-55651911 GCF_010883055.1 Belonocnema kinseyi
TTATCGCGGAAGTTTTTGGAAAATATTCGCGATAATTGCAAAAAATTCATAAGATAAGATTGGAATTAAGATAATTTTGAAAGCCTGATATCAGGCTTTAGAATTTAATCAAAATACCCTCCAAAAGAGATATTTGAAATTATTAGCTTGACGAACTCGCTTGAACTCATTTGTTGAGAAAAAATTTTATTTATAATTTTACCGTCACACATCTTGGATAATAAATGACGTAGATTGTTTAAATATTCTTAAAGAACATAAAAGGCAAATATAAAATTAAAATGGTTGTCATGGTCTTATGTGAGAAATACTTTTTTCAAAAAATGTTAAATACGTCAAACCTGAAAATCTTTATATGCAGTCGAAGAAAAATCTGATCATTTTGATTTCAAGAAAACCATTTTGTTTCTTGGTTTTTAAAAGGTTTCGAAATCGCAAAATTACGAAGTCACGAAAAACATTTTTTTTTGAAAAAGCGAAATGATATAATGTATGCTTTGTTTAAGCTAAAGAAATTTAGTTCTAATTTTTAATTACTGCTTTCTTATAAAAGCTTTAAAAACAAAAATAAAACCATACTAGCAATAAAAACTTGACTTCGATGTGTCCAAATGAAAGGGTATTATCTCAGAGTGATGAAATTGGTCAGACTAGTTAAAAAAAATGGCTTGATAAATAGCAAAGAATGTTATGTCTAAAATTTTTGTTGTTCTATATATTAGTAAGGTAAAGGGCGCGAAATAATTCCCTGATTCTGAAAGATAATAAAACCATCAATTTTAAAAGCGCAACACATATATAAGGGTCATTCGATGTCAGATTTACCACTAAAATTTAAATTCACTCAAAGTTATATTTTTCTTGACTTTAACACAAAAATAGAAGACATGTATTTTTTCTTTTCAATATGATATATGAAATTCACAAGTTATCATTATTTGAACTTTCAGAATCTAATGAAGATCACTTTTTTGAAATGCTCAAAAGTAACAATTATTTATTCATTAGAATCTGGATGTTTTATAATGAAGTTCATAATTGTTCATACTTTGACTGTGTAATATGCGAAAAATATTAATTATTTATTTATCCGGGAAACATGCAAAAATGTTAAACAAATTGCATTTACATGAAAAAGGTATCTCTGAAGTGAAATTTTTTCCTATGTAATTTTGCAATATACTTCAGAGAGTATCTCACGAAAATTTCAGAGTGGACCATCAATAAGTTTTTGAGATATGAAAAATAATGTAGAACCGTGTTACTTCGACCGATACACGTGCGACTTTGTTCTAAGATTGTGTCTGGCAGAGTCGAAGATCTTGCTTGTTGACACGACGACCAAAACGAAACACGATGTTTTACACATTTGCCATTTTTCTTGAATGCGTCGATTTCTGACAGTCGTCAGTTCAGTTTCACTCGCGCAGTGTTTCATTTTGCATTTTACATTTTTTGTTAAAAATGTCGGTGATAAAATTCAAGACTGGCACAATAAAAACGCCAAATGACTTCAACTTTAACCCTGAGAATTCAAGTGACTCTGATCCTGACATCTCAGATGACATTTTTTCGCTTTCCGATTCTAATTCCAAAGTAAGTTGATGTTTTGGAAATTTTTCATTAATTATCAATGTTTTTTAAATTTAAATGTTTGTGTCATGTTTACTCATTGTAGGATGAATATGATCATAGTCCTCAGTTTTTTTCTGAATTGAAAGCAAAGTTTCATGACCCAAATAAAAGCCAGCAAGAGAAAATTCAAATAATGACAGTTTTTGGGAACAAAATGGTCTGTGCGTAAGACAGCTAAATTAATGAATACTTCGCGTTACTTCATACGCAAAGCTCGAGAGTTTACACTGAGAGAGGGGATTTTGTCAACACCTCCCAACAGAGCTGATTAGCAGTAGTTCGAATTTTGAAGTCATTTCTCATTAATTAATTTTAATAGTTGTTAGCTGCATAAACATTTAACGTAAGCCATGTTGCAAATTTTTTTAATTTAAATTTATCGGTTTATTTAATTGCAGGTAAAGTTATTTCTGCCAAAACAGAAACTAAAGTTAAAGAGTTTTATGAATACGACGATGTTAGTTTTCCAATGCCTGGGCAAAAAGATACAAAATCGGTGAACGTAAATGGGAAATCCGTTGTTTTCCAAAAACGTTTAATATTGGGAAACTTGAAAGAAATATACTTGAAATTCATCAAGGAAAATACTAATATGAAAGTTGGCTAGAGTAATTTTTGCTCGCTCAGGCCAGAGCATTGTATTTTGGCTGGTTCAGGCGGAACACATATTGTTTGCGTTTGTCCCATCCATGAAAATATGAAGCTAATAGCATCAGGTAAACAGCGTAGAAAAAGTTATTTGATAAAATATAATATTATTTAACGCAATTATTGAGTTAAGTTAAATGATCGTAAAAGAAATCAGTAAACTCCAATTTTTAAATTTGCTTAATAAGTTTTTCATTATTTTCGCCTGGTTTCTTCCATTTTAAAAGCATCAAAAATTCTAAGACACAATTAAATATTTAGTTATAATTCACAGTAATATTGCAACAATATCAAGAATGACCCACATTTTAAATTTTGTCCAATATTTTGTCGACAGTTTTTGATAAAAGTAACGTTCTGCAGATAAGTTACAAACAGTGGTTTTCACAACCTAGAACAACTAAACAATCTTTAACAGTTTCAACCGAACAATTCATTCGAAACTTTTGCGAATCCTGTAAAGCATTCCTTATTCATTCTTTTATCGCGAATAAACAGGCAACTTGTTCCAAAAATGTAAAAAAAAATTTGCAAGATGAGCAATGTCTTGTAATTTGCGATTTTGCAGAAAATTATGCGTTTGTTATCCAAAATGTTGTCCCTGGTGTGCATTGGAATAACGACCAGGCAACAATTTTCTTAATAGTTTTTCATTTAATAAAAGATGGTTCAATTCAGCACAAGACTTTGGTTTTTATTTCGGACTGTAAGAAACACGACTCAGTCGCAGTTTACGTATTTTTACAAGAATTTAACAAGTTTCTTTCGAGATTCTATCAAAATCTGAGTGAATGCGTTTATTTTTCGGACGGAGCGCCCCAGCAATTCAAAAACGCGAAACATTTTTCAACTATTTATCACCATGAGCAAGATTTCGGTCGTTCTGCAAAGTGGCATTTTCAAGCCACCGCACATGGAAAAGGCCCTTGTGACGGAGCAGGTGGGGCTCTGAAAAGAAAATCACGAAGACCAAGTCTACAAATGAGTGCAGATAGTCAAATAAGTTCGGCATTGGAATTGTATGAACAGGCAAAGAATGACAGGTGTTCTTCTAATATATCGGTGATTTACAAAAATAAACGAGATTATGAAGCAGCTGCTGAATTTTCAAAAGTTCGATTTGAAAATTGCGTAACAGTAAAGGGGACACAAAAGTTACATTACATCGAACCCGTGCAAAATCACCAATTAAAAGTGATTGACTGGAAGCCTTTGGGAAAATATTCACGATTACGTAAGTTAACGAACTCGACTTTACATGCTCGTGGTAGACTGGGTAAGACGATGCAGCACCTCGCGCTCAAAGTAACACGGCTCTACATTATTTGTTATATCTCAAAAACTTATTGACGAAATTTTTGTGAGATACTCTCTGAAGTATCTTGCAAAATTACATAGGAAAAAATTTCATTTCTGAGATACCTTTTTCTTGTAAATGCAATTTGTTTAACATTTTTGCATGTTTCCCGGATAAATAAATAATTAATATTTTTCGCATATTACACAGTCAAAGTATTAACAATTATGAACTTCGTTAAAAAAACATCCAGATTCTAATAGATAAATAATTGTTACTTTTGAGCATTTCAAAAAAGTGATCTTCATTAGATTCTGAAAGTTCAAATAATGATAACTTGTGAATTTCATATATCATATTGAAAAGAAAAAATACGTGTCTTCTATGTTTGTGTTAAAATCAAGAAAAATATAACTTTGAGTGAATTTAAATTTTAGTGGTAATTCTGACATGGAATGACCCATAAGTAGTTTCCATATAATCTTGAATGTGTTTATCTATTGACAAAAACTCTGGCAGTACAATTTTCCGAAATTTATGAGATTTTTTTTGTTTTTTTTTCGGCGCAATTTTCCCAAAATATACCTCCTATTTATTTGTGATATTATTTTCTAAATTATTATCGATTTTGTCATTTCCACTATTTTATTATTCTATTTCCGACTTTGGGAGATAGATAAAGAACAATGTTCATTGCTTTCGCAGTACGTTAATAAAAATACATAGAAATTTATCTTTGAAATGTGTACATCTAAAATTTTTAAAAATGTATATCACTGGAGATAATTATGATCACTGAAATCTCCACTCTTATTTGCAATATCTTCTAATTCATAATAATTAATAGCTTGACGACTTTACATAAGCGGATTTTTTGGAAAACTTTTGTGCGTTTTCAGGTATTTTGTATATAAATTATCATACTATCTTTATAAAGATTAAGACAATTTTATCTAAAATCGAAAAAATAACAATCTCTAAACTCCTGCAATGTTTTTTTAGTAGATAAAAAATTGACGCAACATTTACTATATGCTAACCCCTATTTAATTACTTTAATTTACTTAATCTTTAAATTTATAAGTTAAGCTTGGAATTAGAATAATTCTCAAGGTCTGGTGCCACTTTTTAGACTTTGATAAGCTACCATCAAGAGGGGCTATCTTGGAAAAAATAAAGTGATTTTATTTCACGCTTCACAGAAAAACAGTTTCTTAACCAGACATTTTTGAAGACATTTATCAATTTTGTTGACACCCTTTTGAAGGTGTTTGGTATGTTTGAATAAGGAAAATAAGAGTTTGTTGCACTTGCTTTAATGAACTTTAACATTTTATTTTTTAAACGTTTGCTTTCAGTTATTTCAGATTATTAAGATTACTGAACTTCAAAGTATAAAAAAGTTTATTTTTATCTCCAAAATTGAAGAAATATAATTTTTACCGATTCAATACCTGATTTTTTACGATAACGAAGCAAAATAGGAATAGCAATTCATAGTTCGAAATTTTTCTCTTCTTAAAATCTATGAAAATATAACCTTACCAGATACACATCTTGTGTGTTCTGACAAAAATGATATAAAATCTATCAAATCGACTAAAATCACATTTAGTTTGACTAACCCATTTCTTAACAAATACTTATCACAAATGCATTGCACTGCCTATGCGCCATCAAAATTAAAATCTCTACACGTTAGCGCAAGGGTTTTTGTGTACGATAGGTACAAAAAGAAGTAACAGTAAATTTTTCTGAGAGTGCATACCTTCGACATATATTTTAAAAACAATTTACAAATTTTTCAGATTTTTTATAAAAAATGCTTTTTCTAGAAAACCTGCATGCAACAAGACAAAAATGTAAAAAAATAGCTGCAAGATTATGTACAAATTATACCGTCAAATCCAATACTGTGTAAGTGGCTCAACATGATATTCCTAGTTGAGGAAAAAAAGGAAAATAAAATTTTTAAAGTAACGTACACCCGTACAGAAATCGCCCGATTTCAAACTTAATACCGATCTGGCCCCGATCGGATTTCCCGATCTGGCCCTGACCGGTAGAACTCTGTGGCCCATACCTGGGCCCAACCGGGCCAGACCGATTTCCTACTGAAACGTCATCTTTATGCGCTCGTAGAACTAGTGCTGCTTGATGTTTTCTGATAGTACAGTGAAATTTGTATACATACTACTCGTTTATAATATTCTATCAATGAATAAAAATGCATAATTCAAGTAAGCCACGTGTTCGGAGGCACCAAACACCAGCCAGTATACCTCGAAACCTGCGCGAGGATGAAGAAAGTAAGTAATTACACTCTGTGGGCTCATTGAAACCTAACTTCAACTACATTAATAATTAATTACATTGTTTCCAGTTAAATTAGTATATTTACCATTAGATGAGTCAAATATTATTATATGATGAAATTAATCAAGTTCTTTTGTTTTCAATTATTATTTATGAACTTAAGGTTTTTTGATTTAATATGGAGTTAGAATTATCCAATCTATTGACAATAAATGGATTGCAGTATGCACAAAATTGTAATGATTCAAGATTATGAGAATAAAATATGTGATACAATCGACTCTGTTATTCAAACTTTGATTCTGCATTGATAATAAATTCATTACGGACATACATTAAGGACAAATTTTCATAACATGAATTTCATAATCAAGCAGTACAATCAAAATGCAAAATCCCAATTTTGGGATTCCAACAAGAGCTAGTTACTCAACTGCGCATGTGTCGTATTCGACATCTAATTGGTTTCGCGCGAAGTTTAAAATGCTAAACAAATTTATTTTTCTTTTTTATTATAAACAATGACATTTCTGCTTATAAAAATATCCATTAGGTCGAGATTAATAATTAACAATAAAAATTAATCAAATGCATATTCTGTAAATAATATTTAAAATAACCAGAAATATTTCATTCAAAACTTTTCATTTTTGTTTAAAAGTTGCTTGGTCTATATTGCTTCTTAACAGACTTGAAAAAATAAAACGATAGAATAAATGATAGCTCAATTTTTTGGCGAAAATCTAATCTACAACCACCTTCTCGAATTTCTCAAGAAGTAATGCAATTGACAGAAAATTGAAGTTCTTCACAGTGAAATTTTATTAAATTGTAAATCATAGGTTATTTCTCGCTGATTTTCTTTGGAAGCATTCGAAAATGTCAAGTTCTAGGGAATCTTGTTCTAAAAAAAGTTTTTCTAATTTGTCAAGAAGTTTCATACGCAAAATTTTTTATCAAGAAATTAAAATTGTTAATTAAAATATTTCTGGTTATCATCCATTTTTTCATAAAAAATTAACCTTTTCCTTGAAACTGATACCATCTACAATAATCGTACGTTTCTCAAAAGTGTAATTAAATTTTGTAGTCTGAAACCTCTTCTTTTCGTGCATGTCGTACTTTAATTTTAAATTAAAATGACTTAATTGGTAATTCAAAACATTAAGGTGGCCTTCGAAAGGAGAGGACCATTCGATAGTTTCGAGTTTACTTATATTAAATCTCCATTCGTGAAATTCGCGAATGGATTATATTGAGACTGATCGTGTACCGATCGGGTGTCCCGACCTGACCCCGAGCAGGGCATGAGTTTCATCCGCGATCTGGCCCCGACCAGGACTCCCGATCGGGACCCGAACTCGACTGGTCTGGCCTCGATCGGGGCCAGATCGAAATTTCTGCATGAGCATCTAAGACAAAATAAAATCCGGATAAAGAGTCTGCAAGAAAGGTGTGCAAGTGCTAACCTTTAAAACTAATATAATTTTAAGGCTTGGCGTAAGTCGGCAATACGAGATACATGCCAAATCATCTGCTATGAATAAAGAATTTTTAAAATTAAACTTTTTCTGAAAAAGATCTTTTTTGGTCTGCTGAGAATCGAACCACAAACCTTTCGATTGTCGGTCGGGGGCTTTTCCCTTAAACTACTAGAGAGATCAAAAGAAAAATCCTTTTTTAGAACTACAAACATTATTTTTCCAGGTATCACAAGTCAAATTTTTCAAGAAATCTGTATTATAAACAGAAAATAACAGAAACCCTTAGTGTCTTTTCAGACTAGATGGAGCTATGAATTAAACATAATAAAAATTAAATCGTTTTAGTAGCTTAAGCGGAAAGCACCCTTCCGGCAATCGGAAGTGCTGTGGTTCGATTCCCAGCGGGATAAAGGGGAATATCTTTCTTCGGAAAAAATTTAATTTTAAGGATGCTTCAATTTCATACAAACAAAACAAGTAGACTGAGGGGAAAATCATGTAGAAGCAATTTTCGGTAAATATCTTTTCTGTGCTAATGAATATTATATAATTTTTGGACATTATTCATATTTTTTCTTTCATTAGATTAAGCGAATATACGGTGTCCGTAGTGCTAATCAATTTGTTTCTGGTAAATTTGGTGCTTGTGTTGCTAGTGATTGTGATGCAGATGACCGCAGCGCTGGTGATTGCGGTGCCGGTTCTTGTATGGAATTGTTCTACTGGAAGTCTGGTTCTAGTGGGTCTCTGATTCTAGTGGTCGTAGAATTATCTGTTGTGATTCTTGTTCCTGCCGGGTTGTTGATCGCAATACTGGTGCCCAACGCACACTAGAACGCATTGCATTATACAATTTTGTGAACAAAAATTTATCCTCAGAATGACTATGATCTATCGATGTATAATGTTCCTGCTGAATATCGATGCTGGTACGTGGAAGCACTATACGATGTGGTGGGAGAGAATGATTAGATGGTGATCGTGATCGAAGATCATAATTGAAGAAATATATAGGTGGCCCTTCCATTCGGAGTGGTGGTCGAACATTATTAGCTTCTTCATTGTCCACGAGTACACTCAATTCTGTAAGAGGAATTCTAGGATTTGTAAAGTTTTTGTACTTTGAAATGCCACAACTAATTGAACATAATACACTAATTTTACAATTCAAATTTTTAGAGCTAAACCTAAAAGTATCAATACAGTGAAACTCTTCAATAGCCCTTCCTTCGATAGGCCTTCCGAGAATTGACGCTGCGCCGCATGCAGGTGTAATAGGGGCTGCGCGATATGCGCGGAATCTGCGACTGTCACTCAGGCGAGCAGTCAAGCGTGAACAAACATAAGCGGAGCAGGCTATAATGAGTTAGTTGCTATCGACCGTCAGCCGCGAAATCAGTGACAAAGTAGAGTTTCACTGTATTTATAAAATTAATTTTTTTTAGGTATTAGTTCTCATTTCTAAAGCCAATAATATAAAGAATGAATTACGTAACAAAATCGTATTTCTGTCATTGTTATATAATTTGAGTTTTAGTACCTGTAAAATATGTCGTAAAGTATGGGGTTTAAACAGACTTTATAATATTTTGAATGCTCTCATTTATATTTTATCTGCTATATGTCTATAGTAACAAAAAATGACTCTAATCGTTTTTTTGTGAATTTTGAAGAAGTATAGAATGTAATATCAATAAATCATTTTACGGTCAACAGTCTCCAAGATATACGAACCACTAGTTATGTTAATTTATTTTTCGGGAATATGAAGGTAAAATAGGACATATATGTGACCGTCCGCGAAAAAAGGGACCTTAGGGTTGAAAAAATCGATTTTTATTTTTTTGATGTTATCGATAGTTTTTAAATCGCTCTTTCATATTAAAAAAGGATTAAATTTCTATCTGCAAAATGGGAATTATTATTAAGCTGTAGAGTGAAGCTTAAATCGCCTATTTCGAAGCGTACGGTCGGCCCGAGAAATCTAGTACCTTTGAAAATTTGTATAGTACATTTAAGTAATATAAAGTATTTTCGTAACTAATTTATATTTGGATTCATAAAAATTAGGAGAAGTGAAGCAAATGGTACAAGAAGGGACTTTTCATAATCCTGAAAATTTAATAGAGGAAAAATATAACTACTTGAATGAGTGCCTGAGTTTTTCTTTTAAACTAATGATTAATGTAGAACGAAAATCACCCCTAAAGCAATGTTTGGAAAATATTTATACTTTATATGCTAATCATCATCAGTATATATTAGTTAAACTTATAGAAAAAATAATAATTCTGAATGCCTGATGTCAGATACGTCAGACATTGACATGTTGAATATTGAATGTATGTGTTTTGATTACATCATTTGCAAATTAATTCAATATCTAAACATTCACGTGATATTTACGAAATACTAACCAAATTCTGATTACTCAGCTGTACTCAATCTAAAAAATTTGTGTGGCAAGTGTTAAATTTACGATAATTTACAAGGTCTGATATTAGACTTCAGAATTTCATTAGCCACTGTCAAGAGTTGCTATGCTGGAAAAAATAAAGTGATGTTTTCTGCTGCTTTTGTTGCAGTGACGTAGTCTTTTAATCAGTTATGAATTATTGAAATAGGAAGTGAATATGTACTATTCCTTATTAATACACTGAAAAATCTGCCCGCAGCGCGGGCACTTTCCCATGGTGCGCGGCTCATTTCGCTCGTCAATTTGAGCGTGCCTAGGATGCGTGACTGCTGGTTCTCGCGCTTCGCGTTCGATGGTGTGTTCACCTCGCACTACGCGCTCGGTGTTTGTATTTACCCTGCATTTGTGAGCAATTCTTTTTAAATTAAAGGTCAGAACATCGAATACTTTCATTTGGTGATTGTGAATTCTCGTTTGCTAAAGCTCTTTTGGATTTAACGAACACATTCTGATGACGTATCTCCTGCTTCGCAATTGATTTTGTCGAAAAGCGAACTTTCCTACGTTATGTTTAACTCTATTTTTTTAAATGTATATTATACTTTTTCTGTACCTCGGTCTCGGGCTGCTTATTTAGATATTGCAAAATAAACTACAAATTTTAATTTTGATGTTTAATTTAATATTTGTTTCTTATTTTGCATTAAATATTATTCCTAGTCAACCTGAAAAATTAATATCATTTTGATAAACTTATATTATCATTATTTGTAATTCGTATTAGTATTGGGACAGAAGCATTTTCATTTTTTATTTGTGTTCCATTCTTCCTAACAGTTTATTTTTTATTTTCAATATATTATTGTAACCCGAGTTTACAACTTTTTAGATCTTTTTTTATTAAACAGCTTTTGTCTTTTAATTTTTTTCATCTCTTGTGCGGTTTTTCCTAAAAATTTTATTTATTTTATTTTTAATCTTATTTTTTATCATTGAACAAAAATCTACTCGTAATATCTACAAATGATTAATAACAAATTTATATATCTTTTTACGGTGATTTTTTATATTTTATGTTGTGTTTCACGATTAAAACAAAAACTACATGTCCTATCAAAAATTATTCATGAGAAATTTGAATGAGTTTTCGCTATTATTTGGAAGAGCAACATTTGTCTATTTATTTTTTTCATAGCTTGTGTCGTTTGTCCAAACATTTATTTCTTATTTTTAATGTTTTCTTACGAATAAAAAACAGGCTGCGCATCATACGCAAAAAATAACTATTAAAAAATTTTAACTCTTTTTTAGATGAATAAGTTTTGTGACATCATTTCTTTTATAGCTTGTGTTGTTAGTCCAAAATTTTAATTTTTTAATTTTTATTGTTTTTGACGCGTCCCGTCCAGAAGTGATTAATGATAAATTTTAGATATTTTTAGGGCGCGCTGTTTTAGTTGATTCATTTTTTTCCTATCCTGCATAGTTTGACAGCAAAATAGAATTTTTCATTATATTTTGTACTATACAAAATTAAATTTTTTATCTTTTCGAAAAAATTAAAAGAGTTGTTATGATAATATTTTAGAGCCTTCAAAAATCAACGTTTTTTTTCTCTTGACTTTTTGGCATATAATGCCCCTTTTTGGCTTAAGCTGTTTATTTTAGTTTGTTTTTTGGATTCTGAAAATGCTATAACTTTGATAATTTTCTCTTTATCGAAGAAAGTCATAGGTATACATTTATCGAGTTTCTTTCTTTCTAGGCTGTAGTAAAGTGTGCTAAATCAAATACAATGCAAACTACAATACAAAATACAATCTCAAAAATTTCAAAAGTTATCGTGCCTGCGCGACACAGACTACATACTACAGATTACAGTCTACAGACTACAGACTACATACTACAGATAGACATCCACCTTCCCAAAAATTGGGTTTTCCGACTCCAGCGCCTCAAAACGTGTAGATTTGACGAAAACCTACAAAGTGAAATTTTACATAAAACTCATTAGGATGAGAATGTAAAAAATTTATACTTAAAGAAAAAAATTAATTCTTGTTTTTAATTAGATATGTTACTTCGCAAATTTCATGTGCCATCCAATATTGAAATTTTTGGATTATTGAGAAAAATTAAGAAATAGTGTACGTTCAAAGCCAAGTTTCTTAAAAGTATAAAAGTTCAAAAAAAAGTTCTGCTATTATGTCCGCAAATTTTTATTTCAATGTAGTCTTTTTAATATGTGTAATATTAACGTTAGGAATATGTAAGAAATTATACATTTCAAAGTTCTTTAAAAATTATTTCTTTTTAACTGCCCCTATAAGAAGGCTTTCAACATTTTCATTTCAGCTATACAATATCGATCTTTAATGGACGAAAAAGTTTTATTCATTAATAGTATTATTGAAAATAATTATTCTGCAAATCCATGTTTTAAATATTTTGCAATGTCGTTGGTTTGATTTAAACGATATTTGTGAGAAAATTAAGAGCTACTATAGTTGGCTCATCTATACATTTTTTGTGTGTGATATTATATTACACTTACGAATATAACTGAGGAAAAACACTAAGGTGAGAAATTGAGTACCAACAATGATCTTCATTATTTCAAGATTGATTCCTGGATTGAGAGCTGAAACCGTTAACTGATAAATTCTTGAAAAACATCCATATCTATATATACTAACGACCGTCCGATTATTCAGCTTTGCTGTTTCTTTTAATTTAAAAGATAAGTGGGGAACGACGATAATTCTCAAGGTCACAATTTTATAAGCTACATATTTGCAAGTTAGTCTAAAAAGACAAAAAATGTCACCAAAAAATATTTCCTTTTGAAAATGTATATGCAAAATCGTGCTACATTTTGGGAAATGGTTAAAAAATATGAGGGCACGTTTGCCTGGCCGATTCGATTATTCGTTTAATCAGAATTCCGTAACAATTAAATTTAAATAAACATTGCATCATTGCTGCAAAATTAAAATTAGAATAGGCTAATATAATGTAATTGTCAAAATATGAGATTCTGAACCAAGGTAAAAAAACAAATTGAATATTCGAAAGTAATGCGATATTGAAAATAATATTACAATTTAGGATACAGTACGTTCAACTTTCTATAAAAAAATAAATTTAACCTTGGTGTTCAAGACAAGTCAAATATTTTTATTACACATTGCCTTGTTAACACAGTAGTGACATTGGCACCTCGCGGAGAGATCGCTTTAAATGCAAATTATTAGCAATACGCATTTAATTAAAAAAAGTGTTCATTGAACGTTTTTCATGCAGATGCTTTAATAAAATATTAAAATGGAACTGGAATAAGATAAAATAATGTAAGAGTGATGTCTATTCAATAATTTTCTGATTAACCAACATTGCTTAGTTTTTACGAATTAAGAATATATATTTTATTTACTATATATAGACATAATTCTTGCAATATTTACTGAGAATATGTTAGCAAAGACTTCTCATACATTTTTTTATATAAATTAGTTACATAGATTGGGCTGCAGAAGGGAGAAATTCAGACTTTTACAATAATTCAGTAATAGTGTATTCATTCATTAAAGAAATTATATTTCTATAAAATCTTATGGAAAATGAAGTATCGGTTAAATTCAGTGAACCTAGCCACTCTTTCCAATTTGAATTAAATGGAAAAATGCAATCGAAATTTTAATAGAATAATGTGGTAACATCTTTTCGAATTTAAGAATAATTAGATTCAGTTAATTTAATTAATTGCAAACAAAAATTATTTAAATAATTCATTTAACTTTTTATAAAAGTAATTTAGAGATTAAGTTAAGATTAAATTAAATGAGCTAACTAATAAATCTGCAATAAAATAAATACACAAAGAAGGACTGCACGAATTTGTTGAACAAAAGTTGTCTAAGTAATTATGGAAAAAATACTTCTATTCAAATGTATAAAGGAACGTTCTTATAAAGTTCCCTACGAAACTTTTCTTATAAATTAAAAGAAGTAATATTGAACTTTATACAACTTGCTGAGATTCAATGTTATAAAAAAAATAAATTTAATATAAAATTGTTAGTCATATTAATATTAATATATTTTTTTAACACCAAAGTTGGCTTCCATGGTAGGTACAGTGGAATACGAGGGTAGTTCAATAAGTCCTTAGAATGAAGTATAAAAACAATTTTTTTTGGGTAAATTTTTTTTTATTTTTCAACATAATCTCCTTGGAGCT
>NC_046666.1:55652011-55658040 GCF_010883055.1 Belonocnema kinseyi
CTGTAAATGGGTATTTTGAGGAGCTTGACGAATCATTCTATAGAGATGGCATTGCTAGACTAGAACACCGCTATGAGAAATGTATCAGCCTTGGAGGAGATTTTGTTGAGAAATAAAAAAAAAAAAATTCTTAAAAACGTTGTTTTTCTTGGTCAGGCCGGAAACTTATCAATCCACCCTCGTACATATATATGTATATATATATAATATTATAAAACAAGAATAAGAAAAATTATAATTTCATAAAATTATATTAATTATACCCGTGTTAAAGAATTGAACGAATCAAAAATTTCTGAAGAACAAAAGATCATTCTAAAACAATCATAAGTTTCTTGAACGAAAATAGTCCACAATAAATTGTTCACAAACAAGAATGTACTTGAAAACTGATTGTTTCTAAAGTTAGTTCTCCTACTTACAATTTATCTAAATATGTTTCAAATATCTTACGTCTATTTTCTATAAGTACTAGTTTCTTCATTATAGATAATTGGAAACTTAAAGATACTCTAAGAAACAATAATGTAGCTGACACCCATTGAATAGTTTCCTTAAAGGTTGTATCGATGCTTGGTAGCATCTCACTAGATCGTGCTTTGTATTGCATTGATGAAAAACTTGTTTTAATTTATAACTTAACATAAATAACTACGAATGAATTTTTAGTAACCACAAGAACTGTTTTGATTGGTACTTTATTCTGTTCAAATAAAAAATTCTATGAAGAAAAATCAGGTTGTCTTGTTGCATCACCTCTATCTCTAGTTGTTTCTGATTTATGTTAAAACGATGTTGAAAAAAGGTCTTGATTTCCTATATTTCACACGACAGGTAAAACGGCGTTTACTTGTCTCAAGTATACTTGTCTTAATACGAACCTTTTTCGGCTCATAAATGAGATTAAAATTGATTAATGCAAAATTTGTAATTAATAAATTAGTTATTTTTAATTTAAAAATTTTGAATCTGTGGGTCTGAACTAGTATAACCCATTAAAATTTTCTGCAAAAGAATATAAATTGTAACTCTCTAGAAGGATCTCCTAAACTGTTACAAATACGTAAAACAGTGTCTCCAGAACATGGGATTTTTCGGCCCCCACTACTCTCCCATCAGGAAGTGACACATTCAAACGTAGCGTGTTGGTGAGTCGGCTCTGCTACATGTTGCGTAGGCCAGCCTCCTGTAGAGCCGAAAATGCACGAGCCCCCCCCCCCCCCGACTTCCCGATTCGTTTCAGTGGCTAACTGGATATTTGGAGGAGTTTTTAAGTAAACTGAATTTTGCAGGGTGTCAAGAGAATGAAAGTCCCGGCAATATTGCTATGTTCTATAATTTTAGAAGAAAATAAGGAAATTAATTCTTATCAAGCCTTCTTGCGCAATTGTGTTGCACCTTTTTAAAAATTTATTTTGGTTTAAAAAATGTGCTTTCAAATTTGCGTAAGTTTAAGAGATATTCGGCAATTTCGAAACGATTAGAAAATAATTAAAATTTGTGAAGATTTTTTAAAGAATTTTTTAAAGTTTCACGAAAATGAAAAAAATTCTTTTAGGTTTCTACGAATAATTAATATAATTTTTTATTTTGAAAAATTGATTTTAAAAAATTCCAATACATTTTAAACTATGTTTAAAATTTTCAATAAAGAATTTGAAGATTTTAAGGCAATCTTTTTCATTTTGCCGAATTTCAAAGAAAATCAGGAAAAATTTCAATAGTTTTTAATGATTAGAAAGCTTAGAAGGTCCGAGAAGATTAGAAACAAAACTTTTTGAAAATTGGTAGGAAAATTTTTAATGACTTTTTATTTAAAAAACGTACTTCATGAGAATATCAAAAAAAGTTTTTTAACATGTGTGTATCAAAATGGAGTAAATGCAAGAAATATTAAGAAGAATCGAAGAGATTCAAATCGAATTTTAAACTTAAATTCTGTTAGAAACTTAGATTTTTAAAGAATTTAAACATAAACTTTAGAAACTTTAAAGGAATTCCGAAAGATTTCAAGGCTGTAAAACTATTTTTCTTAAAATTCCTGGGAAAAATTTTAAAGAATATGAGTCAATTTTTTCACACCTTGAATTAAGGAACATAATTATTTCTAGGCCTTCTTGTGCAATTTTGTTGCACACTTTTCTAAATTATATGTTGGCTTAAAACTCTACTTTCAAATTTGTGTAAGTTTAAGAGATATTCAGGAATTTTCAAAAGAATCAAATATAATTAAAATTTGTGAAGATTTTTCAAGAATTTTGTAAGTTTTCACGAAAATGAACAAAATTATTTTAGGTTCCTAGAAATAATTAAAATAATTTTTTATTTTCAAAAATGTGATTTAAAAGAAAATTAAAGAAGATTTTTAAACAAATACATTTTCTAGAATTTTGAAAAAGAGTGTAAAAGGTTTTTAAATCAACATTTTT
This sequence comes from Belonocnema kinseyi, assembly GCF_010883055.1. Taxonomy (NCBI): domain Eukaryota; kingdom Metazoa; phylum Arthropoda; class Insecta; order Hymenoptera; family Cynipidae; genus Belonocnema; species Belonocnema kinseyi. Next base: position 55,654,441 of record NC_046666.1, read on the forward strand.
TAATTTGATAACATTACAAATTTGAAAAAAATGTAAATAATCGAATAAATTCAATAAATTATTTAATTCAATAAATTATATTTTTAAAATTCAAAAAAGATAACTTGGAATAAGTTGAATGAGATTTAAAAAAAAGTTTATTTTAATTACACATAAAATTTGATGAATTATTTCTAAAAATTTGGAAACATTAAAAATTGTAGTATTTAAATACAGTTAACATTTAGGACTTTTATATTACATTTTGATAAGATATAATAAATATGTATGTAAAATGAAAAAAAAAATAATAAAAGTTTACAAAACATTTTTTATTATTTCTTAAAATATTTAAAAAGTAAGTAAAATATTTTGAAGCAAAATCTCGTAATTTATCCATATTACTTAACTTTAAAAAAATTAAGGAACATAATTCTTTCAAATTTGAGTATGTTTAAGAGATATTCAAAAATTTTAAAACGATTCGAAAATAATTAAAGTTTGTAAAGATTTTTAAAGGAATAATTAACATAATTTTTTATTTCAAACAATAATTTTGAAAAGATTATTTTTAAACATTTCAACACATTGCAAAAGATTTCAAATATTATCAAAGCATCTGAAAAACTTTAAAAGTTTTTTTTTTATTTTTCAGAATTAAAAAAAATCAGGAAAAATTTGAATAATTTTTAAAGATTAGAGATTGGAAGGTCTTACAGATTGGAAATATTTAGCAGACATGATGAGATTCAAAAAATTTAAACTTTAGAAGTGTTTTAGAAACGCAACATCCAGTAGAATAAACATAGTTTCATAAAATGCTTGGGAAAATTTAGAAGATTATAAGGAAACTTTTTTCTACATTTTGAATGATTTTATAAATTTTTGATAAAAACTCGAGAGAGTTACCAATATCTTGAAGAATCTAAAAGGATTTAAATTGATAAGAAATTTTCCTAATATTTTTTTAAATCTTTTAAGATATAAATACAATGTCTTAAAAATCTCCGAGGATCTTTTCGGACACATTTGATATATTCGCAAATCTTTTTTTTTTAATTTTCTTAAAAATATTATAATAATTATTTACATCTAAATTTATAAACAAACTGATAATACTTATTTTATTGTATATGAAATCTTTACAAAAACTCTAATGTCTTAAAATACTTATCTCAACATTGCAAATTTTAGCTTTTACAATTTTACTGTAATTGTAAAAAAATTGTAATTGAAATTGATAGTAAATAATTGTAAAATAAACGCAACAATATTTATTTTATGAAGAAATATCTCATGATTATAAAAAGAGAAAAAAATTCGAAAGGTAAGACTTTGTATCATTTTAATAATTAATGAACATATTTTTAGATTATTTTTCCTTGATTCTGGCCGAGGGTCAAACATGGTACGAAAAACCGTCGTGAAATTTCCAAAATAAAACTGTACTCTCAATACATTAATTTTTTTAATTAAAAATAATAATACTTTTATAAATATTGCCAAAATTTATTTGAATATGATACACATTGATTTTTATTTTTAAAATTCCTGTAAATAGTTGGTGTTTTTTAAATTTTGCGATATTTGTGTAGCTTGTTTGACCTTAGGGAATAGATTTCAGGAATAAAATTATACAAATATATCCATTAGTTAGTAAAATACTATGAAGAATCGCCTTTCAAATTATAGTTGAAGTTAAAGAAATAGATATTTTTCTTATCGTTTTTCAGCATATGATTTTTCACTTAACGTAAAGCAGATTAAAATATACTTAAAAAATAAAAATAAGAAAGTTCAGATATTCATGCAGTTTTCTGTTCAGAAAATCCCACACATTTTTTAATGAAATTCCTTTCCGTACCGCATTCAAATGAAAATTTGACAACATTTTTGTCAAATGATTTAGTCTTTTGAATGAGGTCAAGTTAATAAGATTTTGGATTTTTCTCTTAAAATTCTCAAAATTGTGATTATAGCCTAAAATAGCATGAAAAGTGAAGTATCAAACGAGAGCCTAGAGGACTTTAAATTTTTTATTTTATTGTATTTAAAAAAATATTAGAAAAATTCGAGTTTTTTTAAAAGATGTTTAGGACATTTAGAAGTTTGGAAGATATCAACGAATATTTGAGAAATTTTGAAAAATTTTTTCAAGTTTTTAAATATTTCTAATAAGTTTAAAACAAAATAAATTCCAAAAAAATATTTTTAACTCACTACATTTTTCTTAAAATTTTAAAAAAGCATTTAAGATGTAAAAAACTTGACATATATGATCTTCTAAATTTTTCATAGAAATTTTAAGAAAAATAATTGAATGTCCTTGAAATCTTTCGGAATTCCCTTCAAGCTTCTAAAGTTTATTTTTTTGAAATCTTTGAAAATGTACATTTCCAAAAAATTTAAGTTTAAAATTAGATTTAAATCTCTACCATTCTTCTAAATACTTTTTGAATTTACTGGATTATTTACGTTTTTTAAAACTTTTTAATCTTTTCAAATGGAAACGTTTTGCTTTAAAATATTCTACAATCTTCTTTTACATTTTAGGAAATCGTTTGATGTGTTTCAAAATCCTTTTGAATTTTTTTTTAAAGTACATTTTCGTAAATAAAAATTATTGAAAATTTTCGAACGATTATTAGAAAAATAATTCTTTCTTTCCAATATTTTCAGACTTTTTAATCTTCTAATTTTTAAGAATTATTCAAATTTTTGCTGATTTTTTTGCAAGTTTTAATTATTTTATTTTTTAACCTTTTCGGAATTTCTGAATACCTCGTAAACTAACTGAAATGTAAAAGCAAATTTTACAAACCAACATAAGAATAACAAAAAATGGTGCAAAAAATTGCGCACGAAGGCTTAAGAAGAATTAAATTCCTCGTTTTTTTCTAAAATTATATAATATGGCAAAATTACGAAATAATTTTTAAAAATTCTGATCTTTTTCTTAATTTTCTCAGAATTCATTCCATTCTCTTTTTGGTTGAAAAAATTTTTTAAATGAAAATCTAACTATATGTTTAAAAATTGAACTATTCTGCTGTAAATTCGATTGTTTTTTTTTAAATTTTTTAATTGAAAATTCATTTCTTCCATCGAAAATAAGACTATTTAAAATTAAAAATTTTTTTAAAATAACTATTTTGGTTGATAATTTAACTGTTTTGTTGAAAATTAGATTTTTTTGTTATTGATAAACATTTTCTTATACTAAAAATTTAACTGTATCATTTTTGGTTGAATTTTTTTGGTAGGAAATTGACCTTTCTCAGTCAAAAATTCTTATTTTTTGGTAGAAAATTATTCTTCTTGTTTAAAAATTCATCTATTTTAATGAAGAATTAATTTCATTGCATGAAAATGCATTTTTTCGTGAAACTTCTTTTATTTTGGTATAAAATGGTTGAAAGTTCATCTATGTTTTGGAAATTAAACTATTTTGTTGAAAAATTGTTTCCTTGTAAATTGATTTTTTAAACTAATCATCTAACCGTTTTTCGTCCATTTTTGATCGAATGCTTCTTTTTTTTTTTTTAGTTTAAAATTCGTTTCTATACATGAAAATTGAACAATTTTGTTGAAACTTTTTTTTATTGGAAAAATTTTCTTTTT
>NC_046666.1:55658140-55676147 GCF_010883055.1 Belonocnema kinseyi
GTAAAAAAATATGAAATGAGCAAATTCCGTTTATGGAAAAACGACAAAAGTTGCACAAAAATGTTTAACATCAAAATATTTTCTAATGAATTCGCATTTTTTTAAACGGGACAATGAAACTACGTCTGTTTGAATATCAGTGTAAGTTATTAATTATAATAATATGCATTTATGAGAATGACATGCAATTTTAGGGATAAACTAGAGTGCAAATCATGCAATACGTGATGAGAATGTGTTCTTTAAAGCCGAAGGAGCTTTAACAAAAGAGAATTCACAATCACCAAATCACTATTTTCGATGCTTTTACCTTCAGTTTTAAAAAGTATATGCATAAAGATCAAGCGCGTAACGCGAGTTAAATACATTATCGAGCGCGAAGCGCGAGAATCAACAATCGCGCGCCCTACGCGTGCTCAGGATTGCAAATTATCAACGAATTATCTACGAAATAGATAAATTTTCAACACGAAAATCTGATTTTTAACTAAAAAGTTCATTACCAACCAAATAGTTTAATTTTCTACCGAACTGTTAAAATTTCAAGCGTAAATGACGAATTTTCTGCAAAAAAGTAGGTACAATTATCAACCTGAAAATATGAATTTCAACCACAATTGTAAATTTTAAAATTAAAAAATTTTAAGAAAAATTTTTTACTTTAAAATAAGTATTTCATTTTTTATCTAACAAGATTAATTTTCTAAAAATGGAATAGTTTAATCTTCAACCTAGTGCAATATCATAAACTGCAAGATAATTAAATCATGCTACACAATTTGTTTTGTTGTGCTTCAAATAGAGAAGTAAGTATTATGAATAGTCACATAAATAAATCTTCCAAAAAATGTGTTATATAGCTGAATAAAGAATGTTGAAACTCTAAATCTTTGAATTTAATCATTCTTCTTACAATTTACCTTGCAATGAAACAAATTATTACTCATGACTTCATACATCGAATTTAAAGATATGAAAATCCTTGAATCAACGTCTTTAAATTAATAAGATTACATAAGAGTTAAAGAAGGAAAATTTTAAAGGTCTTATGCGTGATGCCAGAATTTGATAAGCTTGATACTCACTATATTTCTCAAACGTATATTTAAAACAAAATATCAATATTTTGGACAAAAGTTAAAAGATAAAATTTATATCTATTTTACATGCCTACATATTTGATGCAAAAGTAATCAATAATGTCCTAATTTAAGAATATTACATAATGTCCAGATTTTATTTGTATTTTTTTTTCATCAGATGTGAAGATTATGTGTTAACCGCGAGGCTGGTGGCCATAGCGCTAGTGCTAATAAAACAATAAAATATTAATAAAATACAACAGAAAATTTAAGCAATTAAAAGTGTTAGCAGTAAACGTATCAATACTTCTGACATTAACCTTTTGTCGATTTGTTCTCTTTCCTAAAGCAAATGGTTTGAGCTCACTTTAAAAATCCGCTAGGTAAATAAACAAAATCAAAACGAACAAAATAGTGGTGGTTTTCCTAAAAATCTTTGAACTTAATCGCATTATTTATATTTTTTATCTTTTTCTTAAATTTTATAATGATACGGTGCATATATCCCCTAAGATATTACTTTTTGTCCATGCTAAAGAGAAAAAAAATGGATTCATATGAAAAATAAAAGTTCACACTTCTTGCAGTAACGACACATTACACGAAAAAAGACAGGAAAGCGTAGTTTTTTCACTCAAAAACTTATCAAAAAAATTTGTTAGCACTTTTTTAAATTTTGCGCTGTTTTCAAGATTTCAGCTGAAATATGAATTAAGTCCGCTATACTTTTATGTTTTTGAAAAAAATAACATTTCGAAAGTCTGTAGACTTTTTTAAAATTGCACATTTGTCCCTTACAGAATTTGGCACAATATTTGCTTTATAGGCCTATGTTCTTTCTTTATCCTGATGAATATGGATTAAAAGCCTTAGCCTCTGAAAAAGAAATTTCGAATATTAAAATCATTCAAAAAAAAAAATTTAATTGTCCAGTATTAAAAAATTATCTGAAATTCACCGTTCGTGCTTAGCCCTAGATCAGACGGAATTGGATTATTCTGTCGAAAAATTTGTCAGTAGTATGGTATAGCATTCTGATTTTTTTCAAGATTACCTTATTGCGGAAAAACATACCTTAGATATTAATTATGTAAAAAACTGCTACATTACAGTGTCGAAATAATCATTCAAGAGTTCAAACTTGATCTTGGTCCAGGGGTTCCTTTTGCATCCCAAGGAAATTTTGTAAAAGAATTTGTACTACAGGTTAATAGAAATTAAATTATCAGAATTTTTGGTTCCGAGAATACCATGCTTTCTTGAAAAATAAATATTGTAATATTTTTACTTTTTCTCAATAGTAAATATTCCAAACAAAAAAATAACTGAATTTCTAAATATGTTGATCAAAAAATTTTCAAAATATTCGACAAGACTGGCCAAAATAGTTTTTGAAAGTGTTATCACTTCCCTTTTTAAAGTTGCCCTTTAAAATTGTGAGTCGACTTAAATCTAGAATTCCAGAATAGATGTCGCTGATCAACATTTACCGATATTTAAAACACTCCAAATAAATTCTCCTATTTTTTACGACAGGTAATCTCTTTTTATTTTCACGCCTTGCAAATCCTTCTGTAAAGTGAGTCTTGTTCTTTTTCAGGAAGACACGTTTTATGAGCAATAAGAATCTTATCTGTCAGTATTATCTTAAAAATATGACTTCATAGTCGTTTTTTTTGAAAATCCCTAGTTCTAAAATATTTAAAACTTGCTGGATATATACTATATTTTCAGATATCATTTTTTAAAATAAAAGTTAAAAGGTTGACGCAATATTTGTTTTGCATATCTATTTATTTACTGAAGAAGTAAAGAATAATGTTTCTATTCAACGATATTACATAATTTCCAATGATTATTTCTATTTCTTCTTTTTTCATTAGATCTAGCGATTATGTGATGGCCGTGGTGCTGGTCGCCATGGTTCTTGCGACCGCTGTACTGGTGTTGGTGGTCGTGGTGCTCACTGCCGTAGTGCTGATACTGGAGGGTTGATTACTAGTGGACGTACGACTAGTTTTTGTGGCTGTTGTGCTGTTGGTCGCAGTAGTCGTGCTGGTTGCTTTCGTGCTGGTGAATGTGGTGCTGGTCGCGATGGTTCTTGCAACCGTTTTACTGGGGATGGTGGCCGCGGTGTTTACGGTCGTTGTGCTGGTTCTGGGGGTTTTGGTGCTCGTGGCCTTGTTGCTGGTGCCCGTAGAGCTGATACTGGGGGATTGATTGCTAGTGGACGTACGAATAGTTTTTGTGGCTGTTGTGCTGGTGGCCGCAGTTTTCGTGCTGGTTGGTTTCGTGCTAGTGCACGTGGTGCTGGTGTTGGGGGTTTCAGTGCTCGTGGCCGTAGGGCTGGTGCTGAAGGGTTTATTGCTGGTGGACGGACAAGTGGTGTTTGTAGCTGTTGTGCTGGTGGTCGCAGTGCCTGTGGTGGTTGGTATTGTACTTGTGGCCGAAGTGATAGTGCTGGAGGGTTTGATGCTAATGGCTGTGGTGGTGGTCCTGAACGGAGACTGGCTTTCATTTTATTATATAAATTCTCAAAAAAAAATTGATCTTCAAGATGACTGTGATCTACTGCAATATATCTTTCCATCTGAATATCAATGCTGGCCGCACGTGGCATTGTAATACAGTTTCCTGAATGAATCTGATCATTTTGGGCTGGTGGATTATGATGATAATGAAACAATTCTATGGGTGGCCCCCCCATTCGGCGTGGTGGATGAGCATTATTGACTGCTTCATTATTCATCTGTATACTTAATTCTGCAAAAAGAAAATTTGATTTTTCAAATCTAATTAATTAAATTAACTAATGATTATATATTCTATAAAACATAATAATTAAAGGCTTATTCGTTATACTTATCAATACTTTTGAAATTTTCTTTGTGGAGATTTCTTCTGATTCTTGCAGTCCGTGATTTAAGCAACAAAGTGCTAATAAAAAACAGCATAACAAATAATTGAATGTTCCAGCAAAAAGCATATCAATACTTTTAACATGATCTTTTTAGAGATTATAAGGTTAGTTCTGATTACTAAAGCAAATAATTTAAGCATCTTTAAACTATCGGTTCACAGACTTAAAAAAATCGTACATATGGATACACATTAAATTTTGTTTGCTAGATTAGAAAAATTGTATTGTGCTTAGAAAAATATAATTATAGCTGACTATTTATATTTTAGTGAAAGTCTCAAAAAAATGTAAGATAGAAAGGAATTTGGCACGTAAAAGTAAATTGACGAAATTTAAAATACTCGGAGAAGTATATCAGATATTTGATTTCTCAATTAGTTATACTTACGAATATAGCTCTGGAAAACCAGAGATCCGAGGAGTATAGCGACATTAAGGACCTTCATATTTTCAGTATTTCAGTATTTTCACAGATATTAAAACATGTCGGTCACCCTAATGTAAATTTCAAATAATAAACCTTCTTTTAAGATATGGGTCCAAAGCATCTTTTATTAAGACCTTTGTAAGTAAATATTGAGTTATGATAGACTCTTTGTTCTGAAATTACACATGCGTTTTTATGAGGAGATAATAAATCTTCCAACAAATTTTTATATTAATAAAAGTACCTGAATAAAACTAGAAAGTAATTTTGAGAAAAATACATGGCTATTTCTGCATGTAAATGTCACTTTGGTTCCCCGTGTAATAATATTGAAAATATTTATTGAATTGTTTTAAAGATCGGCGAATTTACTCTTTTTGACAGCACTGAGAAAAAGCATTAGATACAAACTAATTGACGTGCAAAATACACTAGACAATATTGTAAAGCTTCAAAATTAAATTAGCCAAACAAAATAACTTTCAATGATAAATATTTTCAAAATACAAATGGAGAAAATAAAAGAATTTTAAAGTTTTAAGTTAAATAATTTAAAATTTAGGAATTTTTAAGATTGGCATTTAAAATTTATTCAATTTTGGAGAATGAAAACTGAAAACTTCATATACATATATATTTTATATGAAAGAATAGCTGAGAATATTGAATTTTAGGAACAATTATTTTTTATTCTCGCAAGTATTACTTTTGCAGATCTAAATTTTTAACCCTCATCTCGATGAACCTTGCTTTTCCAGTTTCTCCAGTCATATTATTCTTCGACACTCATGTAAATTTCTTACGTCAGGCTTGTCTTGCATTGTGTGTAGTTTGATACACGGAAAAAAATTCTTGAGGGGAATGAGTGAATCGAGAATATATTAAACTCAAAGAAAGTGTCCGCTTAGATTAGGTAAAACGTTTAGTTAGAAGAGTTAAACATTTAGTTACTTTATGTAAACTGTTCTCGTAAATCAGTAATTTGGACAAAATTGCTAAGTTGGAGAGTTTATAATTTTCGACAGATTATGTGTAATTTTATTATCTTTAAATTAGAAAAAAAATTTAGTTGTTATAGAAATATTTTAACTTACAGTAGCCAATCTTGGATCTGGTATAGAGAAAATGAATTTCTCTGAAATCCATATAATGCATTTGGAGGTCAAGTTTGTTGTTATTATCGCGTTACTTGATATTTCAAAATAGTTATCGCCTACAATCGAAACAATTGTAAATTATTATTACCGCATCATGAACTCTATTTAATATTAACATTCGCGCACATTTCAAGTGGTAAAAAGCGTTTAATTGTCCAAAGTAAATGTGAACTGTAACTGCTCCCGCTTAGACCGTCGCCATTTTATTTCGCTGCTCCCACAATACACCGGCGCTCTTCCGACAATTCCTTCAGACACCTATTCTTAATATCCCTATTATAGCTATACTTATTAGGGGCTTGGCTGGACGATATCCCTGGTATATGGAAAATGATCAAGGATATTCATTTTCGCTGATCCAGAGAGTTTTCTTAATTCCTTCGTTCGTTTTCAGCTAAATGTTTAGCTATAATGGGGAATAATATCTCTGTCATAGCTAAATTTTTTTTACTGTGTATATTTGATACTCACCTATTTGAGAGAAAATTTCCTTTGAATTTACTTTAAGGATATGTGACACTTAGCAAATGATCGATTTTACCAGTTTTAGGTTCGTCCGACTTTCTTCCTATAATAATAAAGGTTTTGTTTTCAAAATCTGAGAAACGATAGCGAACATGCTAATGGACGTCCTAGAACCCTTTTTTGTCGGTTCACTAATAAAAAATTTATCTTAATAAATTTGATGTGTGAGTGTGTGTGTCTGTATTTTGAGGTTATTTGCCTTACAATTCCCTCCGATAATTCTTTTTAAGTGCTACTGACAGCGTTGGTACGACAGACACCTATATTATCGAAATGACAGAGAGCTGAAACACGACCCTAACCTCAAAATAGTGCACATGCACACAATATTTATTTAGCACAATAATTTTTTTGGTTATTATCCCTAAAAAAGAGTCTTGGGACGTCCGATTTAATATTTTGTACCATTTCCGATTTCAGTTTAACATTTTTTTTTTCATTTTTGTGGAAAAAAGTTGAGAAACTAAAACAGGTTTGGTTTATTCATTTTAAATAGACCCTTTGAAGTTTTAGACTTTTTTCCTCAACTAAAAATAAGAAACTTGCAATATTCCGATTAATTATTTTTCTATACACTGTTAGTGACATTACTTTAATATTATGTTTCATTGGGCTGCTATAGTGTCATGTGGTGACTATTATTATATTACTCTGCTGATACCCAACTATGATATAATTTCATTATATTATAATATAGTGCTATTATTATAATAATTATGGTTGGCCTACGAAATTTATTAATGTATAGATTATTCAAAATCAAAAATAAGGAACTTCAAGCGGGGCATTTCAAAATACCTTTGCAAAAAAGTTGTTCTTACAAAAAGTCACCTTGACATAGACCCCATATATGGAGTCCCATACCAAATATTTCATCACCTTATTGTGTTGCACTTACGAATATAATTGAGAAAAACAGCCACAATATTATTGTTAGAATAAGAGTGAAAGGGGGAAAATTTCTAAGTTCTTACGCAAAATTCAGAATTGTAGAAGGTAGCTATTCTCTGCATTTGTAGAGGTTTTAGAAGAAAAAATGCGACCCAATATTTGCTATAATGGATTTTTAAATATAAGAAAGTTTAGAAATTAAAAACGTTTTTCCTTATCTTATTATTATTTTAATTTTATGCTAAAAGATGCATTTTCAACCAGATAAATCAAACACAATTTTTGTTTTCCGGCGAAATAATTAAAATTTCAATCAAATACGGAAATTATTAATCATGAAAGATGAATTTAATGAATATAATTGAAATCCCCATTAGAAAATATATTATTGGAACGAAAAGTGGAATCGTCAAATTTTCAGTTGAGGAGAAAGAATTTCTACAGAAATGACTATTTTAAGTCAGCAGTATTCCATTAAAGACTACGAATCTTTAAAAAAACAGTAGAATCTTAAATCAAAAAGATGAATTTTTATCAAACAAAGCAAATTTTTTGACAAAAAAGAATAATTTTAAACAAAAAACATTAATTTTATACAAAATATTTGAATTCTCAAATAAGAAAGCATAAATAAATGCACCAAATGTTTAGAAAATAATACTTTTCACCAGAAAAGATTATTTAATTTAATATAATTTTTACCAAATTGTTGAGTTTTCAAGCAAAGAATAAGAAATTTAAACAAAAGGTTCGATTTTCAAACATAAAATATGGATATTTAACAACAATTACTAATCTACAACAAAAAATGAATTTGTAAAAAAAGTTTAACTTCGAACCAAACAGTCGATTTTCCAAGGAAAAAAGATACATTTTCCACAAAACACATAATGGATGATATTTCGACCTGAAAGGATTTCAATTTAAAAAAAGCAAGAAGTTTAATTTTTCAACAGAAAATAACGAATTTGAAACAAAATACATGAAGATTCAATTAGAAAAGGTCAAGTTAAATGCTAAAGGTGATTATATGTCGAAAATGATTAATTTTCTAAAACTAAGTTTTGAATGCAATACATGAATCTTAATGCAAAGCATTTAATATTAATAATGGCGAAATAAAACCAGTTAATTAAAAAAAGTAAATTGTTATAGAAAAATGAGAAATCAGAAAGAAAAAATGACAAATTTCCTTTAAAATTAGTTTAAACATTTTCATTATAATATTTACAAATATTAAGATAATTTACATTAGCATATTAGTGAAGACTTAAGCTATTTTTCGTATTAACAATAATTCAAAATATAAAAATCAACATCAGCATTCTGAAAATAACAAATTGAAATTAACCGGATATAGTTTCTTTAAGACTGGAGTATTTTCACATGAAATGTTCTATTTCCCGATTTTTAGGTTAAGCAGGATAAAAGAATTTTTCGGCTTTCCGCGCATTTTCACCTTAAGTTTTCTTCGTAATTGGCAATATGAAGACGCTATCTGATGAATATTCTTAAAATCTATGATTAATTTATATTTTAAATCAAAACAGATCGAAAATATCAAACATCTGACGTTCCTAAACAACGATAACGATTAGTAGGGCTACGCGCGGCTGCACATGATTATCCGCCGCTAACTGCGCCTTAATTGCCGAATTGACACTCGATTAATTACTGCTATTTTTTTAAAAACATAGCTCAAGTAGATGATGAATATTAAACTAAATACGTATAAGGGACCAAGAATATGTAATTTGAAATTAAATAAACGCTTTAAAGCTTATTCTGCAAAGCCCAAAAGTGTTAAGCAAATGACTAAATTCGTTTATTCGTCTTTAAGGCATATGTAAAAGTTTGTAAAAACGCAAAAAGCATGCGAATCAGTTAATTGTGGCAGAATCCTCACATCTTTACGTAAATTGCACTGATACGCATTCACAAGGCGGCACAATAAGATGCGACATTCGAAAATTAAAAACACAATGAAGTAGTTAAAAAAGAAAAAATTCAGATAGAACACCTGTAAACAGTCTTTGATTTTGAATTTCTTTTGTTTAAAAAAATTTCTCAAAAAGAAGGTACCATTAAGGCTAGTGTGTATGGTCAGACACAAAAACAATTTTTTAAAAACCTTAATGACGCTAATCAATATGTTTTGATATTTAAAGAACAAACGAAAAAAAATATCATCCTTTTTATGGCCGCTGATTTGTTATTTTTATACTTTATGATTTCATGAAGAATATGATAATCAAATCATTCTTAAATGAAGTTTTCAGTTTTCTGTTAAAAAAAGTTACTTAGATTAAATATATTTTATTTCTATTTACATCATTATTCCGGAATTTTATTTAAGTTATACAATTGTGTGTCTGTGTGTGTGTGTGTGTGTGTGTGTGTGCTCTAATTAATCAAGTTTTTATATTCATTTTAAATCTCTACAACTATAATTTTTATTTATTAATTTCCTTTTTATGAGTTCATTCGAAGGTACATCATGCGGCCGCCGTAGTATTGATGGCCATGGTGCTGGTAGGTAGTAGCAGTTGTAGTGCTGATGCTGGTTGGATTGGTGCTTTATGCTTGGGATCGTGGTGCTAATACTGGAGTCTGGTGATAGTGCCCGTGGTGCTTGTGTCAGTGGTACTCATAGCCGGAGTGCTAATGCTGAAGGATGAATGCTAGTTGCCGGGTCTCTCGTAAACGTAGTACTAGTACTGAAGGTTTAGTGCTAGTGGCCGTAGTACTTGTGTCTGTGTTGCTCGTAGCCGGAGTGCTGGTGCTGAAGGGATTGGTCGTAGAGGCCAGGGTTTTCGTGGACGTAGTACTGGTACTGGTGGGTTTGGTGCTCGTGACCTGTATGCTTGTGACCGTGTTGCTAATGCTGAAGTGTCTGTTGCTAGTTCCCGTGGTGCTTGAGTATGTGGCACTCATATCTGGAGTGCTAGTGCTGAAGGGATTGATGCTAGTTGCCGGGGTTCTCATGGAATAAGTGCTGGTCCTAGTAGGTTTGGTGCTAGTGGCCGTGGTGCTAGTGCCGCAGGGTCAGGTGCTATTGGGCGTGGTGCTCGTGACCGTAGTGCTGGTGTTTGCTGGTTTAGTTGTAATGACCGTGGTCGTGGTCCCCAACAGAGACTAGAGTCCATTTCACTAAGCAAATTATCAAAACCAATTTTATCTTAAAGACGCCTATAATCCACCTAGATATATGCTAAGTGATGCGTTGTTAGTAGTTGTGGAGCTTTTGGCCGTCGTTCTGGTGCTGACAGGTTTTATCATATTGGGCGTGGTTCTTGTGGCCGTAGTATTATAGCTAGTGCGTTTGTTTCCAGTGACCGTGAAGCTTGTGGTTGTTGTGTTGGTGCTGGAGGGTTTGGTGCTATTGTCCGTGGTGTTTGTGGCCGCGGTGGTGGTCCCAAACGTAGACTAGCCACGATTTCATTACACATATTGTTAAAAACTATAATATCCTCAGGATGACTACAATCTACTACAATATATCATTCTTCACCAATAGTAATGCTAGCGGTACGTGGAAGTGCTATAGGATTCATTTGGTGACGATGATTATGTTGGGCTCGTGACCTAAGATCAAAATTGAAGATGTACATGTTTATCCCCCAATTCGGGGTGGTGGACGAGCATTATTATTTGCTTCATTGTTCATGTACACTTAATCCTGCAAGAAGAAAATTAGGTTTTGAAATTTTAATTAATTAAATTAATTAATGATTCCATATTTCTAAATTGAAAGTGCTGCCGTAAGAACCATTATAATTTCAGCACAAAGAAAACACAATAATTGAAGATTTATCCGTTATACGTAACAATACTTTTAAAATGTTCTTTGCGGAAACTTATTCTGATTCTTGAAGCCAATAATTTAAGCATTGTATTGCAGGTTAACTTTATACTGTTCTCATTTTCACATAAGCTCGGATTTTATGAATTTAGCTATACATTCATTTTAATGCAGAAAGAGAGAAGTGATTTTTAAAGAACTTTTTGGGTTGTAATCGGTTGGATCTTGAAAACTTTTTACTTGTATTTATTCTTGTCATTATTTCAATAATGACTAACATTATTGTCAAGATATAGTTAGCGGATTCGCGTCGCGTAAAGCGTAGTTTTTGTTGCTATAACATAGAAAAAATTTGTTTATTTTTATCTGAATATTAAAAAAATTATTGTTGGCGTTTAGACGGAGATTTGTCTTTGCTATATCAAAAAACAAATTATTTAATATAACAAACTATTTATAAATATGCTCGCATCGTTTGAATAAAGACTTCTGCAAAACAGACTTTTGTTATCAAACATTATTTCGTCCTTAGGTTTTTTTCTTTACACAATTAAAAAATTATCTTTTTGTTAATAACCTTTTAATAAAATTATATCACCCTAATATGATTTATGAATGTATAAATTGTTTATAATTCTTTAATTTGTGACATTCTTTTTGTTAGCTAATACCGTTTTGATTATAAATCAGGTCCATTTTAGTGAACAATTATTTTTTTCTACACAATCTAGTACGTTGTATTATTTTTTTAAATGCTCTCGTTAGATTGCATTGTAAAAATATTGCTCAATGAATGAGGACAGAGTGAGCTCAAAAAATATTTTTTATTTTAGAGGGAATTTTGAATATCTATGCATGGTTTAAATTTGTTGTCAAGGGACAAAGTTGAAAAATAAATAACTCCTACATTTAAAATTACAAACACATTCACATCTTTCTTTCTAGATAAGAGTTCTTTTTCACACTGGAACGATTTTCCATCCAAGGTCGGAAAAGCTAGACGGATAGACGCTGCATGACATTAAAAGTATTTAAAAGTATTTTACAAAAAATTGTAATTAAAAATTTTAAACAGTACAAATATCTGTTATTACAAATTAAATGTGTTAATACAGTTAAAAGATTATAAGTTGAAAAAGTACGAAATAGAATCATTTCGGATCCAATCTTTATACAAGTTAGATCATATCAAATAACATAATGTTTTGTTACATTTTTTATCATTATTCTTTTTCTGAGGCTATAAATTTTATACTTTTAGTTTGTGAAGTTTCGGATTAAATATTTAAGACTTCCAAAGTTGACAGAACGAAATCAAAGTGACTAAATAGCTTTAAATATGGACATAGAAAACTAAAGCTTCAAAATGTCAAATTTTTAAGTAGCAGCTTTTTCAATGTTTTTTGCAATTATTAGATTTTTTCGTTAAAAAGTTTCACATTATTCTAATACTTTTATGAGAAATAGCAAAAAAATTAAAATTAAAAACAGTTTCTAATGGCTTATTCAGTAAGGCCAAATTCATACGAAACTAAAAAATCGTTGGAAATGTCGTTAAATTTCACGAAAATGCTGTAAAGTGAAAAAATACTTTCTAGTCCCTTAAAATTAAATAAAAAATCTTACGGTACAAAAATCAGGCAATCAATGGACGATTCCCATCCCAAAAGAAAATAAAATCGTGATAGATCGTCGTCTTTAAAAGATAAATTAATTAGATTATAAAAGTTTGTCATTGTGAAGCATGGCGTGAATTTTTTAACGAAGAAAAATGAGTTTTTCCATGAACTAAAATTAATTCAGGAACTACATTAAAGGTGCAGGAGCTTAAGGTCGTTCTCATGGGATCAGCACAGGTGTGGTTAAGTTTAGCACAACCCATTTCTACATTATACGTCCTGCTTACAAACGCAATTTATTTCATGATTATAAAAGCAACGAAATCTAAAAAGGGCTTATCTCATACATGTTAAAAAATGAAGTGGAAAACCCTGTTTCGCATAAGGCACTATTTTATCATGTTACACAAGAATTTTAAGGAAAGTGAATTGGATAGCCGACAACCAGAAACTCAATATTAGTAGACGCGAACAAGGGAAAAAGCAATGCGTAACGAATGCGTTCCTCCAACTCATAAATTTCAAATATCCATCCAATTCCCTTCGGATTCTGATACGAGCAAAATCAGACAAATATTTTAGGAGCCACCGCAAGAAAATTTATCTCTCAATACGACCAACATAAAATACGTATTTGGAAGCAGGCACTCGTCCAAGGAATTCGCCTGTAATCTTTTCTATGACGATATACGAGACAGAAAAAAAACTTGCCAAGAAATGGAGTAAGTACTCACGAAAGAGGGTGAACTATAAATTTGCGTGACTCTTGAAAATTTGAAGAATGGTCCTTACTAGAAGTAGGATTTGAATAACCTGACATTTTCCCTGATTTGCATTACTTTCTGGGTTATGTATCAATTACGTAAAGAATTTTTTTCTGGAATTTTAATAGAGTGAATATTTGTCAATTATATATATTTTTTGTTAATTAATTTATTTTTTATTTAAAAGTTATGTCAGATGTTTAAGGGGTCTTTGGGTGTAGTAAAACCTTACGGTTTCTTATGTATTAACAAAGTAGCTTAATTTTTAACGAAGTACTTGAATTAAAAAAAGGATCAGTTCTCAACAAACAATGTAATAGTAGCTACTTTAACCAAGAAACGATTGTTTTTTGGATCGAAAACAGTTAAATTGTACCAAAAAATACGAATTCTATGAAAGAGTTGGATTTTTAACCTGTAAAAGGTTTTAAGTCGAAAAAAAATAATTCTCAACCAAATATATCAAACTTCAACTACGTATGTGAATGCTCAAAGAAGAGTATTATTTTTCTATACTTTTGAATGAATAATTAAATATTCAGCCAAAAATATTAAGTCTTTATTAAAAAAGAAGAATTTTCTATAAATGACATCGATTTTCGACTAAGTAATTGAATTTTTAAACCAAAAAGGAGACAGTTTTAATAAAAAATGCAACAGTTTCATTTTAATTACAAAAAATTAATTTCCGGAAAAAGAAAATCTTCTACCAAATTTCTGAGGTTTTTAACTAAAAAGAGGAGTTTTCTTACAAAATAGAGAAGAATTTTAAATTGAGAATATAAATTTTTAACCACAAATTTTTTTTAACAAACAGTTTTATTTCTAAATAGACTGTTAAATTTTCAATTAATAAAAACCAATTTATCACGAAAATTAAACATTATTTTTAACAAATTAGATGAATTTGCAATCGGAAAAGATGGATTTTTAACGTAAAATGCAATAATTTATGTATTTGCCAAAAATACTTCTACTTTTTTTATAGTTGCATTTTCAAACAAAGATATTGATTAAAAAAAGATCTATTTTACCGAAATGGAATATTTAATTTTTTTCAGTTTGAAAAATCTATTCTGAACTGAAAATATAAGCTTTCAATGACACATCCAATATTATTATTACAGTATTATTATTATTAGTATTACAGTAAATATATTTGAGTATTGAATTTAGAACACTCAGATTCAATCAAAAAAGACCAATTTCTAGAAAAACAGAAGCATTTTTAACAAAAAATATTACATTTCTACCTAAAGGCACACATTTTTAATGAAGTACATTACTGTTCAACATAAAGGATTTTTTTTGCCAGAATAGTCATAAAAAAAAACATGAACTTTTAAACTTATATTTAAATTGGCAACTGAAAAATACAAATATTATACTAAAATGTCTTAATGTTTGGAATTTTTATTTTTTTACAGAATAATGTCATTCCATATAATTTTAGTTTCTTTGAGAAATGAAACCATGAATGTTTGAAGAAAAATTTTTGTTTGAAAGATTTATTTCATCATATGAAAAATGATTCCTTTAACATTAAGGGAATGC
Source organism: Belonocnema kinseyi (assembly GCF_010883055.1). Classification (NCBI taxonomy): domain Eukaryota; kingdom Metazoa; phylum Arthropoda; class Insecta; order Hymenoptera; family Cynipidae; genus Belonocnema; species Belonocnema kinseyi. The sequence continues at coordinate 55,672,882 of NC_046666.1, forward strand.
CCATCCCAAGCAAAACTCAGAGGATCTCTCTCATATTACTATGAGTCTACAAAAAATCATGAAAAAAATCAAAGTCCTCCTTCTTGTGAAAAATCCCTTTTCATTCGTTTCCTAGAAATTTACGTCATTTTTGCAACTTTTAACAATTTTTTATTCGATTCGAGATATTTACAGCGCTTATATTGCACTACAATATGATGAAAAGGGAATTTAATTATGTTAATTTGTTCCCTTAAACCGGTCAAAATACTTTACTCAAATCCTAATTCTTAAATTTATTTTTTTTTACATTTTCTATCATATATGTTTAACTTCCTCAATCTAATATATTTTATATATAACATTTTTGTTTAAAAAACTGTCCAATTTCAAAGAATTCGAATTTCTGGCAATGTATGTTTGTATTTTTAATATTGTATTTTTCCAATGTTCACTTCAATAGATTTTCGAACTTGAAGATTTTTTTCTCATGTAAGTCTGTTTATTCTATAAATTTAGCACTAATCAAATTTCAAAACTTTTAATTTATAGTTTAGAGGAATTAGAAATGAATAGATTTTCTTTTATATTTCACTTGTTATAAGTCTAATTAGGATTTTAAAACATTTTTTAATAAGATGTAAATTTTTTTTTCATTAAATAAATTTTCGAAGTTTTTCACATTCTTTCACAGTACTGCAAATTGCAATTAAATTTGAAAATAATGTCGTGTATCTAGAATTCATAATCAAATTAATTAACAAAAATGTTTAATTTCCCTAATTATTCTCGGATTAATAAATCAGTAAATCGAACCATTTATTATCTTTAATAAAGCAAAGCATACAGATGGGTTACATTTTTGTAATACTTGTATGAATAAGATTAATATGGTTTCCTTTAAGACACCTGACGTCGCTTGATTGATGAAAGCAATCCATTGATTAAAGTACACAATATTTTGAAGCATCACATAATCTCTTCTTTTTTTCCGATTGACACCTTCTGGCTCCCTATAATTCACGCCTTTCATTTTTCTCCCCAGAGTCCTGATATTGCACCTTCTGGAAAAAGAACTCCGGAAAAAAATGCAAGCTTGAGCTTGCAATCAACCCTCCCCTTTTACCATATTCACCAAGCCAGACATTATGTCGATAACAGCAGCGTTGCACCTCGAGTGGCGATAACTCCACCTTTCAGCTTTGCTGGATCACACTATTAAATATACCTGATCCTTCGAGTTAAATTTTTTTCACGCCTGTGCTCTTAAAGTTAAAAAATAAATATTGATAATATAAGAGTCAACTGGCTCAAAAAAATTTAAATTTTATTTACTATTATCGTTAATCGCTCGTTATAAAAGCGTATACTTTTTCGGCTTGAAGGAAAAAATAAGTTTTAACACAAAATACAATTTTGCGTTGAATACTTCTTTTTTAACTTTGCTTGGTTTGAAGGTTGCATAGTTGATATTGTTATCAAAAAAGATATAAACTTTTCATCCAAAACATTTACAGGAAAACTCTTCTATTGGGCTGGTTGTGGGATTGGCGGTGGGTGGAAACAAACCTGCTAGAGCTCCAGTTGTATTTTGAAGTAAAAAACATTGAATGTTTTCGTAAAAAACGAATTTTTTGAAAAACAGTTTAAACTTTTAACCCAAAATAGGAATTTTCAGCAATCAAAAATTAATTTTCTTCTAAGTTGCTGTTTAACTTTTGAAGAAGTAGTTGAATTTTTAACAAGAAAAAAATGAATTCACAATGAAAAATATAATATGAGATATTTCGACTAAAAATATATTAATTTTTAATCCGTTAAACTGAAATTATCCAAATCTTGACCAAGTTTCGATAAAATATTTTCATGCTTAAGCAAGAAAGATTAATTGTCAACTAGTTGTTTTTTAAACAAACTAAGAAAACGTCTTTTCTGAAAATTCCCAACAAAATAAATCTTTGAAATGAAACATTTAATGGGTTAAAAATATCAACATTTTATTTTACTGTAATATAATCGCGCTCAACGCGCGCGTGTTATTCTTCAACTTAAAGAAAAAAGTAATTTTTATAACAAAATAAAATTTTCCATCACCCAATTATTTTTTAACGTTTTTTGGTTTCAGGGGCATATAAATATAATTTGCCTAAGATTGTCGAGAGATCTGATTTGAATTTCAAACAAAAAACAGTCGCGTTCTCCCAAAAAAGAGAAATTTGCATCAAAATACTTAAATCCTCAACCAAAAAAGATTAACTTTCATTCATTTGCATTTTGAATCAATAAAGGTGTAATATTTTTTAAAAGAAACTAATTTTTCGAAAAACAGTTTACTTTTTTAATCTGAAATACGAATTTCCGGAAAAAATTAGTTTTTAAACAATTACTTGAATCATCTACCAAATGAATGAATTTTCCAGTAAAATTATGATTATTCAATAACAAAAAAATAATTTCAAAGAAAGTTATTGAACTTTTTAACAAGCATTTGAAATTTAACAACAGCAACAAAATTCGTTTTCAACGAAAAAGTTAATTGGTGATATTTCAGTTAAAAAAATTTTGAATTTTATATCAAGTGGAACTGAATTTATCCAAGCAAGATTAATTATTGAAAAAATGGTTCAATACTTAATCAAGCAAGATTAATTTTCAAACAGTAGCCTTTTGAAACAACAAAGAAAACTTGTTCCAAAAGGGAAGAGTGCTTTGCAAAGCAGCTTAACCTCTTAAACAAAAAATACGAATTTTCAGAAAAAAGTGAAGTCTATGTTTTTAAAGTTAAAACATAAATATTAAAAATGTAAAAGTCAAGGGGTTACACAATATTAACATTTTATTTTACAAGCATCGTCAATCGCGAGCAGCGCGTGTTGTATGCAGTTCTTTAACTTAAGTCGACAAATAATTTTTAATATAAAATAAGAATTTGCAATAACTACTTATTTTTTAACTTTATTTGGTTTAAAGGGCATATCAATAAAATTTTGCCGAGATTCTTGATAAAATTCGAAAAGACTTTTGAAGGTTTCCGATATGTACAATAAAAAATTCCACATTAAGGTCCACTTTCAACCAAATAATGGATTCTTGACTTACATTGCCATAACAAAGACCAACACAAAGAAACATTTTTCTACAATATTAAATATTTTTGCATATAATTTTCGTTAATATTTACGAATCTTTATTCAATTAGAAATGTCCATAATGTTATCATAAAATCACATTATTATACTAATAACGGCTTTGACTAAAAATTTGTCTGTGAAGTGCTCTTTGTGAAA
>NC_046666.1:55676247-55727101 GCF_010883055.1 Belonocnema kinseyi
ACTAAGAATGAAATGCAAATTTAATTTCTTTCTCGGTAATTATGGTAAAATGGACTCAATCCTTTATTAGTAAAAATTCTGGTTCACACCGCCGTGGAAATTTGCTTGCGGGTATAAAATGAAAACTCGTAGATTAATTTCCTGACTGCATTTCCCAGAGGAAATTAATTTCATTAGTTTCTTTTTGGTTTTGTTACAGGGGGATATTACAACAAGGAAGACGGAACTACGAGGAGGCCATTCTCAGCTACCAGAGGGCGATTCACTTTCGGCCTTCTTTAGCCCGTAAGTAACTACCTGCTGGGGCGTAGACGATAGGTACAAATCACTGGGGTTTAGACCTTATGGCGCGGAGTAAAAATGAAAAAACGAGTGCCATCGCTTAGAATTTTTACAGCACAGTCTCGCTGCACTCGCTACACTGAACCATGGACTCTTATTTTATTTTTCTAAACGGTTTCTTTCAATATTTTCTCTCTAAGATTTTTAATTCCACCTGGATTTCGTATAATTCATTACAGAATTAGTTCGAAGTCTTTCAATTAGTTCTTCTACTTTATTGGGTTCATTTATACTAAAGTAGTTTGTTATTATATACTAGTTATTGTAAAATAGTTTTTGCAATTAATTTGAATTTATTTGGAATTCTTCCTAGATTCTTATTAAATCGTATTGCATTCTTTTAAGTTCATTGCAATTTGCTTGAATATTTCTAATCCACTTAAATTCTTTTAAATTCTCGTCATTCTACTTAGCTCAATGCATTTTTACATCCTCTTTAGAGGTATTGGATCAGTTAGGTAGATTAGGTAGACCTTTGTGTACTCTTTGTGTACATGCGTGTTTCTCATTGGTTTGTGCATGTGTGCATGTGTGTGTACGTGTGTGTTTGCCTGCAAACTTTTAGTCTGTTAGCACAGTTACTTTCAAAAGAATTCACAAAAAAAAACCTTAAGTACAAGCTCGTTAGCTAGTCATTTTGGACACAAATTCAAAAATTTAGAGAATTTTCAAAAATTTTGAGATAATTTTTTTAGGATAGAAATTTCCATTTCCGGATATTCAAAACAAAAAGATTTTAAGCCAAAGAACGCATAATATAAAAAAAAGTCAAAAGAAGGAAAACTTTACTTTTGAACACCCCACAAGATTGTCATAATAACAAAATCCAAAATTCTATTTTGCGGTCAAACTGTACGAGCTACACAAAAAATTAAGAGACAAAATTTGTTCACTCAAAAAGGAGCTGCAAATTTGTTGTGAACAACAACGTAAAAAATAAAATAATTAATAAAAAATATATTTCTTTTAAAAAAAACGACACAAGGTAAAAAAAGATAAATTGATCAAAATTGTGCGTTGAAAAAAGTTCTACAAATTTGTAGTCAATCACTTTGTGATAGGGGACATAGGTTTTTTTAATCGTACAAAATAAAATCTAAAAAAAAAAAGAATTCAATTTTTGGATAAACGGTACGATCTCAAAAAAAAAAATAGATAAACGTTTCTTATAAAAAAAAGTGCTACAAATTTCTCATACATAATATCTTGATGGGTCTCGCAGCTTTCTTTTAATAGAAAAAAGCCTTAAAGTAGTAAAAATGATATTTTTGGAAAAACTACACGAGAGATAAAAAAATTAAGACAAAAATTGCTCAGCAAAAAAAGATTAAAAAATTTGTTATAAACCTTTTTTATGAAAATAAATTTAAAATTACAAAAAAAGAGACAAAATTTGTTCACATAAAAAAGAGATGCAAATTTGTTAGCAAACAATTTTGGACCGGACATATCTTTTTTTAAATCATAAGCCATAAAATAAAAAAAAGGAATTCGATATTTTTAAAAACGACACAAGCTATGCAAAAAATCAATAAACAAAAGATACTTAAAAAAGCGCAACTAATTTTTGATAAAGAACTTTTTCATAAAACGGTTAATTTTTGTTTTACTTGTGAAGAATGGCATTCAAAATTAAAAAATTAAATCTTTATAAAAGCCGCAAAAAGGCGAGAAAAATGAAAAGACAAAAGTTGTACAACCAAAAAAAAACTGAAAATTTCTTATCAACTTTTTTTATGAAAAGAAATAAAAAAGTAGCTTTTTAAAAAACGAAACAAGGTTTAATAACATTTTATCTAACGAATTTGTTTTCCTAAGTTATATCCATAAATTTGTTTAAAACCAATTCACGCTAGGATGCGTACTTTTAGTTCAAACCGTAAAAAATAGCCTTAATAATAAACAAATCCAATTTATAGGGAAACGACACAAGTTGCAATAAAATGTATAATAACAAAATTATTTACCTTATAGGATGCGAAATTTTTTTCAATTATAAAATGGAGGCAATGAAAATACTTCTGATTCAATGCCAATGCATATTATGAATAGTATTAATATAATTTTATTGAAATGAAACATTTTTGAAGATAGTCAAGAATCAAATTTAATGTAAAATACTTTCTTCTGAAATAGAGGAAATAGAGGCATTTTTCACGAAAATAGGGGAAGAATATAAGAAAAAATTCTTTTAAATAAAATAAACGTACCATATATTTAATTCAATATAAAGTTCTTCAGATTTTAAATCGAAATCTGTTGCACTTTAATCAAATAATTGAATTTTCAACCAAAAAAGATTTGCAACTAAACCAGATGAATTTGCAAACCAAAATGACGACTTTTTACGACGACATATGAATTCTTAACAAAAAAGTTTATTTTAATGTAAGAAAGACGGATTTTTAATCCAAAACAAAATTTTGTTAAGTAAACAGTTGAACTTCTGACCAGAAAAAGATGAGTTTCTAAAAATAGTTGATTTTTTTAATTTCAAAATATGACTTTTCTACCGAAAGACGAATTTTAACTGAGTCGAATTTCCGATGGATTTTTTAAAAATCTTAACAATTATCAACAAAATCTATTATATTTTTACCAAACTGTTGAGTTTTCAAAATAGAAAGGATGTTCTAAACAAAAATGAAATACTGATATTTGTAAATAAAAACACGATTTTGTAATAAAATAATTGAAGCCTACCCTAAATCAATGAATTTCCGACTGAGAAAATGTTTTCTTTGAACCAAAAATGGAATCGAAAAATTCTTCGGTGAAACAAAATTAATTTTTAAAAAACATAATAATAATTTTAATCAGTTTTATACAATAAAAAAAGACAAAAATCAAACAAATATTTGAATCCCTAACCAAAATGATTAATTTCAAGCAAACAAGATTGATTCCCTAATAAAGAAAGACGATTTTTAAGTTTAATTTCGAATTGAAAAGATTTTTTTAAAGAATAAAGTTAATTCTCTTTCCTATACTTAAAGTTTCATAAAACAGTTTCATTTTTAACAAATTACTAAATGTTCAAACGTGTAATTTAATTTTCAACCAAATGATTGAATTTTGAAGTCAAATTGACTAACTTTTTATAAAACTAAGTAGTTAAAGGAACTATTCTATGAAACACTTCAATAAGCATTTCTATAAAAAAATTTAATTGTTGAATTTTCGATCGAGGATATTAATTTTCGACAAAAAAAGAAGAATGTTCAACAAAATACATGCAATTTTAAATCAAAACTTTGTCCTGAAAATTCTTACAATTAAACTGGTTTTATTCATGATACCATTAAAAATATTCCTCTGCATTTTTTAACGACCAAGATGATCAAAATATACAATTTGAAACTTGGAAAAGGGTTAGAAATCAAATAAGTCCCGCAGTCTGTTACATTTCGATTATAATTCATAATTTTTTAGCTTACTGAAGAATATTTCATCTTCATAACACTTCATTTTTTTAAAATTCTTGTCATGAAAATCGCAGGATTTGGTATGTCAACTTTTCTTTTCTATGCACAAAATCTTTTATTGATAATTAAAACACTACTATATAGATGACACATTAGATGGCAATGTCTTTCATTTCAGCCATCTCCGAAAAAATCGGATTGAGAAAAATATATTAATTTGTAACAACAGATTACAATCATTGCATTTTTTTTAACCTTCTGCACAATTAAAAAAATAACTTACTTATAGTAGTACTTAACTTTAAAAATTCCTAATTATTTTCCCAGTTTCAAGATAAAAATGTAAGAATCCTCTCAATTTTAATTATTTTTGTTAAAATTCTTTCATTTCGTTAGTTATCATTAAAAAGCATAATATTTACAACCTATAAGAATAGTTAATTTTTAAAGATACAAAATATAATACACGTTTTTTTGAACCTTGAAAATGACCATGATTTGTTCACAGAAATCACATTCTTTAGTGAAGAATTCTATCCAATTACTTTGAATTTTAATTGATGTTAGATTAATTTTCAAAATCATAATTTTGAAAATTTATAAGATTTCAATTTGAAATTATATTTCTAAATGCACAATTCCAAAACACTTTAATATTTAAGGCTTTTCAACTACAGCTTTTTCGCTTGAAAAGCTCAGTCAAAAATATTTCGTTTGAAATTTCTCAATTCTCAAAAGTTTTAAATTGAAAATTTTACAATTTTGTATTTGGAAATTCAATTGTTGAAAATATCAGGATAATTTTACATTTTTACTTTTTTTGGTTTTAATTTAAAAAGTACACAAATTAATGAAAAATGAAGAAAACAATTTGTCAAATTCAAGCGTTACAAATCACAAGATTTTAAAACAAGGCATTGGAAAATTTTTTCTATTAAAAAATTTTCTAAAATATTTAATACTCAAAAATTAACTGGAAGAAACAATTTAGAATTGGAAGGCCTAACAATTTAATTTTTAGCAGAAAAATTTTAAAGAATGTATGATTTAAAGCAGGAATATATTTCACTTGAAAATTTCAAGAACCTTTGTTTCAAAATTAATTCAAATTTATGCTTTAGAAATTGAAAGAATTATTTAATTTTGCTTGTTTACAACTATAGAGTACTGAACTTTCATGTTGAAACTCAAATTTTAATTTTTTCTTTTGACAAGCTATAATTTTGTAATTAAATATAAAAAGGTTGAATTTTAAAAAGTTTGATTATTAATTTGAAAAGTTTAAACCGTCAAACATTTAATTTGTAAACCTTTGAGTTTAAAAGAGATGCTATATTACAATTTTTGCTGAGTAAATATTTTTTTCCGTTTTGTCTCTCAAAATTATGACCGATAAATTTAAAACTTAAATTACAATTTTTTATGGAATAAGAATTAAAAAGTCAAGATTTTCAGAAGATTCGACTTTAAAACATTCATTAAATCGGTGCGAAGTTACAAATGATTTACATTTCAAAGCTCTGTAGTTAAAATTGTTTTCTTTGGACGCTTCTAAATAGAATTAATACAATTTTAATTCATTTGAATGTTACATTATATAATTTTTAACATTTGCTTTTAAAAATATTCAATCTTTAGCGTTTTGGAAGTACCCTTTTTTGTAATTTTAATTTGAAATCATCCGATTCCGAGTTTCTTTAATTAAAAGAAAAGAATAGTTCATTTTTTAATGCTTCAATTAAAAATAAACTTAAAAAAAATGAATAGCTTTGAATTGGAAATTAGTAATTAAAAATAATTATTTTTTAAATTCCTTTTTAGCTAAAAATGTAAAAATTTGATGATTAATTAATTAATTAACATAAACATACTCATTTATTTACTGCTAGTATTGAATATTTGATTCGATAATAAAATTATATTTAATAATATTACTTATCTCTGTTTTATCATAATACACAAAAAGTGAAGAAATATATTTGGTTAATTGCTAACTATATATTCGTAAAGTTAAAGCTCGCGGAATCAATTATTTAAATTTCCAGTTTCGAGTTGATTGACATCACCGGAAAAATTCCAGGATCCCTTCCTCTTATTCAGAATTATTCAAGCACTATATTCATTAATAACAACGTACATCCTTTCCAATCTAAAATCGATACTGAGGCCATTTTTGCTTTTTAGTCGCTCTCTAACTGACCGATTCGTTAAAATTCACCTCTCCTCGTTTCGCATTTCACACTCTTTTCACTTTTTTCCAGATATCACCACTATCGGCTCCTGTCAATGTGACTCGTTTCGTTTCGCCTGTCCTACAGGCATCGGGATTTTCGTAGCTACAGGGTGACCGAGAAAAAAATATATTTTTCAAACACAGAAGTCCCATTTCCCTGGAGCGTAGAACGTGATCTCATTTTAAAACAAAAGTCCGCTCTCTAGTCTCGTTTTATTGCACAGTTGTAAAAAAGTTGCCCCTCGACTACAAAACAAGTAAAGAGTTTTGTGCATGATGGTTTCTAAAGTGAAATAGGAAAAAGTTTTGCTCAAGAATGGCGAAGGATTGAATTGAAATTAGGGTGATCTCCTGCGTATCGATTTTCGATGCTACGAACTATCGGCTTTCGAAACTGCTGCAATTCGGGCTTTCCAACTGTAACGTTGGATATCTTGTGCAATGAGAAGAGGCAGATCGAATTTTTATGCAAATTTGACTACTGAAAATTTATTTTCCTAAATTGTACATGTGCACGTATCCCTTTTGGCGTTGGCAGAATGGCAAACGTGTGACGCTTTTATTTTATCCTGAGAGAAATTGCATTTGTCAGAGTATAGAAAAGGCAATTCATTTTCTAGATTAGACTTTACATTTAAAGGTTTTTTATACTGACAATAAAATCAGTATTTCTTGATACGGTTGATAGGAAAAATCTACCAATAATAGAATCGAACCTGCTCATTGAAATTCAAATGATTATTGCTTCTTCAGACTGAGAATAAAAATTAATTATGATATCAAAAAAATAGTGTTCAGCAGTTTTCGTTTATGCGAAAATTCGCTTGTGATTATCAAACTTATGGTTGTGAGTCGCCAAAAAGTGATTAGTGTAATAAAACAATTCATTGTAATTGAAATTTTTTATGAACCGTTAATTACTTGGACCAAAGAATTTGATTGATGTGTATTTGATTGTCTGTTTCATCTATGAGCTTTGTTTGAGTTGTTTTGAGTGTAGTTTTATTGTTTAAAAAAATATTTAAAAAATATTGCTGGTTTGAAGAAAAAGCTAGAAAAAGAAAATGATTTTATTCATTCACTCAGAAAACGATTTGTTAGAATCAAGAAAATTTTCTTTAGTTCAACCATTGAGCATGGTTATTATAAGAAGAATAAAATATGTAGGTTACTCCACTATAATTTTGGACTGTTTTAATCAAATCGTTTCAGCAACAAAATTTGGATGAGCCAATGAAATATTTCGTTAAATAAACCAAAATTTGATTTATTCAACAAAATTGTAATACATATCCTAGGAAACAGTTTTTCTTCATTCACGAATGTTCTTCTTGTGATTGAATTAATGCATTTTATTTGAAAAGAAGTCTTTCGGTAAGTGAAGAATTTGTTTATAATACTGGATAATCCTTAAGAAATTTAATTCTCAATAATCAAGCAAATTCTTTGTAAGTTGAACGTATTTTATTACATCAATCTATTTTGCTCACTTTAGGCTTTTCTCGCATAATTGAGATTCTTTAATATATCAGCAAAATACAACTTTTCCTTCAATAAAACCATATTTTTCCGTCTGCAAAATACTTTTTTTTAATAAAATTATTGTTAATTCTACAAAATATATTTGTAAAACCAAAAAAAATTATTTTGTTGTGAAAAGGAAAAATGTATTGATCTTGCTGAAGTTTTTGGTCGGATAAACTGAATAGTTCAATAAAATAATTTGGTTGGCTGCATCAAACGGTTTTATTGCTTCTACAGAAACGGAAAAATTGGTTCGGGTTAACCAAGTTTTTTTTCAGCAAGCAAGCATTTTTCTTAGTGCATAGAGGAAGCTTTGTCAGAATACAAATGTTCGGTTTTCATTTTTTGACAAATCGTGACACAATTCCACTCATGATTCCAAAAATGAGGTTCTCAACAAATATTTGGGAATGATGCCCATCATTGATTATGTTTAGAGTCGAATCAGATTAGAATGACTTTGTATTTGAAATTTTTTATTAAATTGCATGAAATTTAATTTTGTATGCAATTTTAATTATATGAAGAAAAAAATGTTTTTCCGTAAAGTTAAATTAAATTTAATCTTTTGTTGACAAAAAGTTTCAAGATGTTTTATTGAATTTCGAGTAAATGACAAAAAATAATTATAAAATTTTATCATGTTTAAGAATTTCAATCACAGTATTCGCCCCGTAAACCATAAATCCCGTAAACCGAATTTTCGTCAAACACGGGTTGTTATTTGGTTAATATTGTAGGAAATAAGTTTACTTGTTGTGCTGAGAAATTTTTTGTCAATCTATTTGTCCTCATTTTTACCAATTTTTTAAGTATGAAGTGTATTTTTTTGAAATATATCTATTCAAATGTATAAAAATCTTCTATGGTCTATGATTGTTAAACCATAGACAATAAATAATAAATAATAAAAAAGCGAGGGCCAAATTGCCTTTCCCACCCCATCAAATAATTTTAACGATCTAAAATGATTTTTTTTTCATACCCTCAAATAAATTTTACAATTTAAGATCCTCCCCCCCCCCCCACTTAGACACATTTGCAATCCAAAATCTTCTCTTGTAGTTCTTTAGACTCGTTTTACAAATATAAACCATCTTGTTAATCCCCTCAAAACCTTCTGCAATCCAAAATATCCGTTTCCATCCACTTAATTTTTTTATAAATACATAAATATGCAACTAACGTAACATTAAATTTAAAGCACGTATCTCGCGAAATGATAGAAACAATTAAGAATAAATAATAAGAAATTGGAGGCGAAACAACCTGGATTTTACAATCGAAATTCCTCTTTTGCTTCCCTTCAGATTCTTCTTACAATCCAAATACCCCCTTTCCCACAAAAATCTTTTTATCTTAAGTTTATAATAGAAGTTTTAACCCGATCCTGGTAAAAATCTGGTTTGTTTATAACTATACTATTACACAGATAAACAATAAATACTAAGCTGAAAAAGTCTAAAACGTTTTTTTAAGTTGAATTTGAATACCCTGAAAAAGTTGTCTTTCCATGCCAATATTCCATCTGCAAATCCTTTATTCATTAAAAAAATATCTTCTGTTATTTCTGTAGATTTTAAACAATTTTAATTTTTGAAAATCCAAAATAAGTTTTCTGTTGGTTTCGAAATGAATGCGATTTTTTTATATATGGATATCACAAGTAAACTGGTATAACAAATTAGGAATTGAAAAAAATTGTTCTTCAAGTAATAATTTTTTGAAAATCTTGAAAAAAAAAACTTTTTTTCCTGTCTTGTATTCAATGTACACATTTAGGGGAAAATTGTGTATGTTGAACACTCAATTACTTCAGCTGGAGCCAAAGAAACAAGTTATCACTTTGCCTTTTGCGAAATTTTTTTTCGTGCTTTGGGACTTTTGAGATATTGGGTTTCGGTATTTTTTTCGCAATTTTGGGATGTTTTAAATACTACAAAATTTGTTTTTGTCATGAAAGGAAAATAAAAATATGTTTCTTTGTTTATAGTTTACGAAATTTCATGGCCTATTCAATTTTTTCCAAAAAATCATTTTCCAAAAATTTTAAGTTAGCAAAATATTTTTTGTTGAATTTATCATTTTTTATTATTGTTGACTTGTGATAACCGTATCTATAAAACATTACATAATTTTGGAACCAACAAAAAACTTTTTTTTAATTTGAAAAATGGCTATTTTCATAACAAAGGGCAATAGAAGTTTAAATGTTGGTTAAGTTGAGCGGTTTTTGCAGGAAATTAAAATTTAATCAGGAAAAAAAGTTGCAAAACATACCGTCCTGATAAGCAAAAAACAATCCTTTTTGAGGAAGTACAATGTTCATAAAAAATGACAAATAGGTATACACTACATGTGTCAAAAACAAAATATTGGAATCGTTAGATTTTAATTGAATGGAAAAAAGTATTTCAGATTAAAAAAAAAATTGTTTTCTGTTAATATTAATTACAATAAGTATAGAATTAGTTATTGGCGAGATCAACGTGTACCCCCTTATTTTTCAATTATAATTTTTTATATTTAAAGAGAAAGCGAAAAAAACGCTAACAACACATTTTTATGTCAGCCAAAAAAAAATTTCTTTTAGGTTTTGACGTCTATCGATAAAATAAAATAAATTGAAAAAATTTAGCTTTTAATTATATATTTATTACGTAAATAGGTCTTACTCCTTATACATGCAAATACTTTTAAAAATCATAACGGCGTTTTGACATTTATTTTATAGCTTATAATTTGACAAAACTTAAAATACTGAATAAAAAAATTTTAAATGTAGCAATCATGTATGAAATTATCTTTTGATTTCAGATATGCAGAAGAAATTTGAAATTTATATCGTTATATCATTAATAATCAGTGAAATATGACTCTACTGAATCAAAAGTGAATATAATCACGTTCATTTTATTAATAATTTCACGTAAGTATTAAATGAAAAGACTTTTTATCTATTTAATTTATTCAACAGAATCAGGGATTATAATAGCCCATTTTAAATTTAATTTCGATCAATATATTTCAAGGTATAAAATGTCCTTGCAAACTAAAAAATGAACTAAGATCGATACATCATGTTTTGTTTGCTCATTCTTTATGTAATTACAATTGTGTTATATAAACAATTAACGATATTTTACAAGCCAAAAGAGCAATGTAAGATTTGATACCAAAATAAAATTCTTATTTTATGAAATATTTAGTTCCTTAACTTTAATACAAGATTTATTTGTGATAAATGAACACAATGTCTCAATTATCGTAATTATACTTATTTTCTTCATATTTTTAAATCATGAGTTAATTTCATAATTTAATGTTAAAGTAACATGAAGTTTTGATTGAGATATGCCAGCAAAAAGTTTTTGTATTGCAAAAAAATCTCTAAAAAATTAAAAACTATTTACAGTTTATTTCAAATCACTTTTAAAATTCAAAATTCTGGTAAATATCCATTATTTTCTGCTATTTAATTAATTTTTCTTGTTTCGAATAAAGTTTGTGTGAGCAGATTACACGGTAATTGAATCAAATTTTTATTGTATTAAATAATATTTTTAGTCTAGATCAATTTATCAATCAAGTGTTTTATTGGTGAAAGACATCTTTTTCATAAACATTTATTTCATAAAATCGCTTCAAAAATATGCTCCTTTTCTGGATGAACTCGTGTTAGAGGATCACTACGAATTATTCTGCGTCCTTTTTATGACTTGTGGATTTGTTATTTGAGTCAAACATTAACACCTTAATTTTAATCAAATTTTACATTTTGAATTTTCTTTAATAATCTTCAATTAATTATTAATTTATATGGGAAAATTAAACTCTTAAGCAGTTACCTAATAAACAATTGTTTTGACACTGGATAGCATACAAACCAGAAGATATAAAAAAATTATTTGAACTGTAACTATAATTAAAAAAGTAGAAAGGTTGCACTTTTTATTATGTAATAATTTATGAAAAATGCGTCTATTTAACAATTATATTTTATAATTTGTTTAGAAAGATATACAGACATAAATTTAAAAAAAAGTTTTTTTAAGGAGTTGTTGACGGATGAAACATACTCATATTTAATGGAATTTTTTTTAAAACGGGCTAAAGTTAAAATAAATTAAATATACTGTATTATTAAAGAATGAATGCTTGATAACACCTTGAAATTAAAACATAAATTACTCTGATAACAAGCATATATTATGCTAAGGAGATTATACTGTCAACTTTTTATTTTCACCTGTATAATTAACGCGCTCAACCTACTTCGCAGATGTTTTTATATTTACATCAACAGAAACTCCAATTTTTGTTCTGGATAACAGATCACTTCAGGCATCGTTGGCAAAGCAGAAAATTCTTGCGCGAATAAAAGCATTACAGATATACATAAAAAGAGTATAAATATTGTGAAATGACAGCGAAATGATTAGTGTACAAAATTTAAAATTCAACGAGATATTCTTGTTTTCATAACTAATAACAAAAATTCGATTTTCACGGTACACTGGTTGGTTCGATTCGCAGATATATCTGATAAATATAGGACTGGCGGGAACGATTTGGCGCGAATGTGGTGCACAGCGACCATCCACAAATTGATGGCCGATCGAGCCACTAATTACTCGAACCGGGCATCTTTTAAAAGCTCGACGTGCTAATTTACGAAAACGCGAGAGAGCGGAAGAGCCAACTGCCGTAAAACACACTGATAAACAGTTTTATTACCCATACGCACTTGGTGCTCGGTACCCTCGGTGAACTCATAAGAGAGATATTCAAGTTTATTATTCTCCTATCAATGAAAATTCGATTTCCCATGCTCGTAGCGATATTTATTTATTATTACTTAAAAGTGTTGGGATAAGGGGAGCCGCGAGATCAACAGAGAAGCGGCGCTCAATTAAGCGTGAATAAGGGCACTTTCAGTGGGTTAGTTGCACCAGGTTGCGTCATGCGTCAGAATCCAACAGAAATTATTCACGCGACCCTGCCTATTTACGTTCGGAGTCCCTGGATTTGTGCCGAAGGTCACTGCGGGTCATGCTTGAAACCGTGCACAAATCCAGGTTCGAGTGTATTATAATAGTAATTATCTTACCATTAAGCTGAGTTTCTTTCGAGGTTGAGCAGATTTAATACTAGTATGAACCAGATGAGCCTCAAAATTAGCGTAAATAAAAAAATGGGTAGTTTTAGAAGGAAAGAGTTGGAAAACAGTTTGCAAAATTACCTTAGACGAAAAGAGGATAAAATAAATTTATGAGAGCTTGCACAAGAGCTTCCATGAAAAGATTCACGGACGTAAAAGAAGATAAAGTTGTATATCGGGAGAGGTAAAAGGAAAAAAAATAGTTCCGAAGAAATTTTTAATAAAGAGTATCAGCGGAGTGAAAAATGTCGGAAACGAAAGATATTGGGTTCTAATGAGCCCACATGAAGAGCTTCACTTAGAGGATGTAATCAGAGTCAATAATAGGGATTTTACAATGAGATTATCAGTAGGCTCGCCTGTTTTCGCCTGATATATGATACGTGATGACTTTGTGAAGCCTTTCACGTAGGAAAATTGCTAGAGATATTGATCAGCAGTCTGAGTTGGAACGGTGTTGCGTAACGAATGTGTTTTTTAAATAAAAAACGGGGGTCCTAGATTGATTTAAAAATACATACCTAAGAAAATATAATTTAAGAAATTTAAATGAGGGAGAAGGCACATTTAAAATCCTACTTAACGCCCAATAATCAATTCAATGTGTAGAATTCCTGAAAATAAAACCAAGAATGCAACAAGCAAATTGGGACAACCACCATAAAATGTTTCTATTGCAATTTGAAATAAAGATAAAAATTTGTATGAAAAAGAAAGAAAAGAAATTATTTTGTTGGACAAAAATAAAAAAAGAGGTAAGAAAAATGAAAAGGCAAAAAAACAAATCCCCTTCCTTCTCATTTTTATTTCTATCGTCTTTTTTATTTTGATTATTGTCAACCACGATGCCCTCAATTTGACTTGATTCTCAGATATCAGTAAGAGATCTTCGTGGTTTCGTTGCTGTTCCTACGTGCTCAAATTTGCCTTGCCTTGATAACAAGAGCCGAATGTTGGTGATCGTTTTTTACAAAGCTTTTCTTTTTATTGTGATCTGATAATAATGAAAATAAGAAAGATGAAATAAATAAAAAAAAGGAAAGGAACGGGATTTGATTGATTCCCTTCTCATTTTTCTTTCCTCTTTTTTATTTTTGTACGAAATAATAATTTTTTTCTTTTTTAAAACAAATTTTTTTATTTTTTGTTTCAAAACGCAATAGGAACATTTTATGGTGGTTACCCAAATTTGGTTGTTGGATTTTTGGTTTTATTTTCAGGAACAAGATCTATCATGCATTTTTGTTGAAAACCTGATTGTTTTCATACTGCTTGCACACGAATTTTAGTGGCTATTTTCAGTTTTCTCTTTTGAATGTCCAGGAATTAAAGCAACAAAAGCTAAACGGTCCTAAGTCCCATCAAAAAAAATAGTACAAGAGCGACAAAAAATGTTTCTAGAGGAAAAATTTACAACCGCTCATATTTTTTAAAATTTACTTATGTCTTATTTATTTTATGAACAAATAGCGCCATTTAACAAAAAAAAAGGATATTCATAGTACCAATATATCATTTTTCAATAATGATAAAAGTATATCTAATTATTAAATACTTGATAAATCCTATATTAACCTCGAAATGTTAAAAGAAGTAACTATTCTAGTATACAGAATCCATTTTGTTTCGATTATTTTGAAGTTAAAAAGGTTTTAATACCTTTAAACTTTACATTTTAGAGCAAAAATTGTAAAACGTTAATTTTTTTACTGAAATAGGTGTAGAAAAGCGAGGAAATCTGATTCTTAACGAAAACTCAATTTCGTAAAAAACCGAACTGAAGACCGTTTAGCTTTCCATGCTTCAATTTTATAAAATACAATTTTCCAATCAGGAATTTAAATTTCAACAATAAAAGAGAAAATTTAAATTGTAAATGATTTGTGAATAACAAGGGCAATAATTATTTTCTTAACTTTCAACCACATATTTTAAAAATCAGCACCATTGGCCAAGTCGAATGAAAATCTTGAAATTAAAAATTTTTTAAAATGTAGCGAACATAAAAAAGTTTTCTATTTGTGAAGTTTACGACAGCAAGTACACTTAGAGAGATAGAAGTAAAAAAAAAATGTGTTCGAGGCAAAATAATATTTGAAAGAATGGTAAAAAATGCAATTTTGTTTAATTGTACTAAAGTTGAAAAAAGATATTTCTTTGTTTAATTTATTTTTTCGATGCTTTTTTAATAAACTGAAAATTTTTTTTTAATATTATTAAGTTTTAAACCATTTCTTTGATTTGCTACGGATCTATGAAAAGTAGAACAAAAATATTATTTTCCACTTCAAACTGAGAACTTGTTTTTCACATTTCTCAAGAAGAATAGCTGAAAAATAAAATAAATAAAAAATCTGTTACAGCAGCTTTTGGTACAAATTAACAAAAGTACATATTTTCTCATTTTTTAAAATATTATATTCCAATTAGATTTTTTTACTCAGTTGCTTCTAAGATTACACATTTTCATAAAATTCATTTTAAAAAAATCAGAAAAATTTTCGTTTAATAAACAAAACTTTTTAAATAAAAAATGTCAAAATTTACCATCTTTTTGCCCAATGGCGAAAATTTGTCTTGAACGTTGTTAAAATTTGTTCGTGATGCCACAAACAATATATTAGTGTTATTGTTAATGAAGCTACTAATTTAAAATTTATTCCGTCTACCCTATTTACCATAAATTTGAACATAGGATATTTTATTTCACGATAATGTTAATTTCTGAATGATTCTAAGAACTGTCTACCGTTACGCAAGTTTTCATAAAACTCAACCATTTTCAATTTGTTCAGGGCTAACGTTACAGATAATTTCGTAATACTATTCAATGCCATGTTTCTAAAAATTATTAATAAAAGAGAATTTTATATGTAATTGCTTTATCAATTTTCAATAATTATATTCTAAAAATGTTGCTACCACGCTATCATTTTTAGAAAATTACTTTTTAAGCATTTAGTAAGGTTTTAAGATTTCTCAAGATACAGCGAATATTTTAAATGATTTTTTATTCTTAAAATAATTGTCGGGAGAAAATTGAAAAATATTATAAACGATTTCTTGAAATTTCGATAAAGATTTAACTATGACTGAACTCTTTAAAAATCGTTTGAAATATTCTCAAGAATCTCAGAAAAATTATATTTATATGGTGTCAAAAACAAATAAAATTAAAAAATATGTACCCGTGTAGGAATCCAATCTGGGATCCGGTCAGGTCCCAGCCGGATAGCCCCGCTTTAAGCCGGGCGCCAGTTGGGGAATCCGGCCGGGATCCGGCTAAAAACGTCACGGTAAACTGGTCGGATCCCAGCTTCAATACCGGCCGGGGTTCGATCGGCTAATCCGGCCAAAAAGCGGTTAAGAAATGTTGCTTCAGGCGAAAAATTGGTAAGTTGTTATGTCTTTTAAGGCTCATCGTAAAGATTACGTTGAACTTTAAAAGTCAAATCAAGTAAACCAATTCTAGCAAGAAACTTGGAGTCGAATTTTATTCCCTGATGATAGAATCTCATAGCAATTTGGAAGCCACGTGTTGATTTAAGGTTAGGAAGCAAGAAAGTAAAAACTGTATACACAAGACTATATTTTAATTAAAACTAATAATTATTCGCGCACTAAGTGGGGGTTTCAAACTAATTACTGAAATAAGGTTGACTTTAACCACGAGTCTCGATTTTATTTGCGAACTTCCAAAAGAAGACGCGACGTAAATGCAAGCAGACGACAGATACAGAAGGCGCTATATATGGCGGTAAATTTGAAAATGTACAGGCTAAATATTTTCTGAATACAGAAAAGTTTATAAAAATTATATCATTTCTGTTGTTCCACATAGCAGAATCGATAACAGTTTAATTTAAAATGTTAAATTATTCGAAAAAATGTAATTTTTTTTTCAATAATTTAAAAAAGGTCATTTTTGTTTCACTGATCTAATAAATCTTTAAATTATAATTTGAAATAATAATTCATCTAGCATCCATAATCACGTCTTTGATAATATCACGGCTCTTAAAAAATGTGTGCCGGTTCTCGACCATGGTTCTCGACCATGGACCAAATTAACCAGGGTTGGCCCGGCCAGTAACCGGCCCGCCCCGGACTACGTGATTCAATAAAATTGTTGCCCGACCGGCTCCCGCCCGGTTCCTGTCCATGAAACCCAGCCAAGTGTAGCCCGGCTGGGACCTGACCAGAAACCCAGCCAGGGGTAGCCCGGCTGGGATCCGACCAGAAACCTTGTTATATTAGGGCCAACTGGGAAAATTTCTACACGGGAAGTTATTTAAAATTTTCATTTCCTATTAAAAATTATGTTACCAGTTAAATCGAAAAACGGAATGCGTGCGCATCGCGATTGACGCTATTTATCGTAAAAATTGATGTATCGTACATTTTATTTTAGCTGATTAAAAAAGGTGAGAATATTCAATCTGATTTCGTTGATATTAAATAAAAAAATGCTGTGTTTTTAATTAAATTGTGAAGTCGATTTCAAATTCGATTTCAAAGTAGTAAAAGCACAGTTGAAACTCGTAGAATTTTCAATAAATCAAATTGAGGTCGCCTTGATTCAGCACCAGAATATGTAGGCAGCAGGTTATAAAGGACAAATTTGAATTGAAAATTATATTATATTATATAGAATTTTTTCGCTTAAAAATCAGGGATTTTTTGTCATTGGTGAATTTACAGGCTTTTAATATATTTTCTTTAAAAATAAATAAATTGTTACGAATTCTAAACTAAAAAGTAAGCAGGAAAATGATAAAAGATTATAAATGATCACACATGAGTATTTTATTGCGTATGTGAAAGTTTTATAAATGCATATAGTTAAAATCAGCCTCCTGTCATCGAGAGTTGAAAATGGCCCATGTGTTGAAAACGGCCATGCGGCGGCCCTGGTAGTAACTTTGTTCCAATTGTTTTGACTGTTATATGTCTTTTATCATGTAAAGCCGTTTTAAACTCTTAAAAATGTACCAAGAAAACCGTTTATTTATATAATTATTGTGAAAATGACACGGTGGATTTTTCTAATAGTGTTCTTTTTTAAATTTTTTTATCGAATCATTTCCATTAATTATCGCTCTGGTATGAGAATCAGGTTATAAAAGTGAACTCAGAGAACACCCGAAGACCCCGAATAAAAGAGTTAGAAGCAATTCAATAGTAATGAATGATCTGAGGAGAAATGGTTTCGATTTTATTTTCAAAGAATAATATTAAGTTTTAAAGAGTTTAAAATGTTGGTTAAAAGAATATGGAAGCCTTTGAGACCATTTTTCTGAATTTTTCAAGATTGACAAATTTTTGGTACCTTGAATTTTGTCAGGGTGTGAAAAAAGTTCTTAAAATTCATGGGAAATGTTTAAATGATTCTTTTGTAAGGAATTTCAAGATAAGATTGAGAAAAAATCACACAACCTTTAGAGTTATTTCCTAAAATCTTCAGAAAGTGTGAATGATTTATAGGCAAAATTTTGCCATGCTACATAGTTTTGGAAAAAAATTGAGTAAGTTTAAGAGATATTCAAATGTTTCAAGACGATGCAATAATAATTAAAACTTGTGAACATTTTTTCAGAATGTTGTAAAGTATCACGAATATGAAAGACATTTTTTCAGGTTTTTAAAAAAATTAAAATAATTTTTAATTTCGAAAAATGAATTTGAAGAGATTATTTAAAAAGATTTTAGAAGATTTCAAAAATAGCCAAAGAAGAATCTGAAAGATATAAAGGAAATTTTTTAATCTTGCAGAATAAATAAAAAATGCTGGACAAAATTAAATAATTTATAGAAATCAAAAGGATTAGAAGGTCTGACAGGATTAAAAAAAATAATTTTCCTTATATTCCTTATATTCAAAAAAGGTTTGAAAAATAACAAAAGATTTCCTAAAACTTATAAGAATAGTTTAGAAGATTTTAATACAAAATGTTTCAATTTGGTAAGATCGCAAAATAGAAACGAACAAAAATTGGATAAATTCAAGAAATATTTAGTAGAATTTAAAAGAGTTTCCAAATTTTTCAAGAGAATCAACAAATTTTCTTAAAATTGCTGAAAAAATTAAAAAGATTGTAAGGTAATTTTTTAAAATTTGGAATGATATTTGAAAATTTTGTGAAAAATTCGTGACAGATGGAAATATTTTCAGGAGTTTAAGACGTTTCAAATAGATTACAAATATTTGAAAACTTGGAAAAATTTTCGAATATGTGTCAAATATTTCTTGATTCCTTCCCAACTTCTAAAAGTTCGAAACATCATTTAAAAGGACTCGAATATTTGCAATATTTAAAAATCTTTTAAATTTTCTCAAGAATCTTATGAAAATTATATTTACATAAATTTGAAAACAAGGTGATAATACTTATTTCCTTGTTCTCATTCCTCAGAATTTAATTTCCAGATGGATTTATTATAGCACTTCTAAAAATAATTTTCGATTACTTTGAGTGTTGTCAAAGATAAAAAAAATATTCGCAACTGGTCATTCTTTAAGAGAAACATACAAATTTTTTAATATTTTAGCTTCTTTGTAAAGTCTAATTGATTAAAAAAATATCACATTTAAGAGTTCGCTATTTTATTGTAATAAAAAACAATATTTAGGATTTATCATATTCCTTGTTTATCATCTATAGATATAATAATTATATTTATTACATAGTAGCATTATATTTTAAAACAGTAATATTAAAAAAAATTAGTTCTTCATCACTATAATTAAAAAGTTTTTGAATATCCGGGGCTAACAAAAAATAACGAAAAAATGAATAACAAACTCATAAATGAGCAAGAAAAAGAATTGCCGAATTATAAAATAAATGAATTGTTAAATTCCCATAAATATTTCTATTTCTGAAATTTAAGTTTGAAGAAATTTAAAATTTGTGAAAATAATTAATAAATTATTAATTAATTGTCAATTAACTTCATTGGCTTATTCATAATTATAATAATAGCTCATAAATTAATAATCAATCAACTATGATCAGCGGTTCTAAATTTTGAGAATTGAAATATTTGTGTGAATTTAATAAATCGTTTCTTTTACAAGTCGGTTTGGAACTCGTTGAACCTTATTTTCCGATATTTTTAAATTCGGGATTTTATTTTTTGGCAATTAAAGATCTTGTCGTTATTTGAAATTTGGAAAATTTTATAATTTGATAATAATATATATTTTTGGTATTTTTTGTATTCATTTGTGTATTTTTTTTTTTTAAATTATTTTTAATAAGTTCTGAATATCCATGCCATTTTTTTGTTTGTTTAAATTGTGTCAATTATGCCGCTTTTTCCTATATTAAAGAAAATAATACGTAAGTACATGAGTCCCATTTACTATCTCACTCTACATTATAGAAAAACATGATTTTAAAGGGTTTTTCATATTTATTTTCTCACTTTTATTCATTTTTCCTATGGTACTGCATGGTTTTGTAGAACAAAGTTACTACTAGCGCCGCCGCGCCGCATGGCCGTTTCCAACTCTCGTGACACATTTTTTGCAATGGGCAACACAGTGGAAACACCCCCTGGTTAAAATTAATTAAAAATTGAGTGAAATTGTTGCTATTTGACTAAATATACAATTAAAGGGATTACAAATATTTCATTTCGTCCCAGTAGATTACAATATGTTTTTATATTTTTCTGGAACAGCTGGCTGAACCGACTATTCCAAAATTTTCATTCAAATTCTTCGATTCGGGATATTACAATTTTTTTTCAAGTGTAGCCGCTTCTGACCCTTTAGGACAATTTGGTGATTCCACCAAAATGATATCTGAAATCGTTATTGATAATTATTATTATAGAGTAAATAATTGTATTATTTAAAAAATCTGTTACTTTTAAACAAATGATATCCAGATTGTACGGTTTCGCATTCAATCTTTTAAAGTTAAACAAATTCATTTTGAAAGTGTTTGAGTTCATAAATAATAAAATATAAATTTTAGGTATTCAAACGTGGAAAATTTTTAAAAATGATTATAAAATAATAAAATGTCTCTTCACACAACTGACCTACTCCGCAAAGATAAATGCACCGGATTTCTTCAGGTCCTACATTTTTGTAAATATTACCATAATTTGCACACCATTGGTATTTTTCGCCAGTCTGAAAACATATATATTATTTTGGTTAACAATATTTGGAAAAAATCGTTTTTTGATATTAATAAGTTCGTGTAAAATTTCATTTACTTACAGGGCATTTACTCATACACTTCTGAAGTTCTTGATTATTCTACAAAAGGTAAAGTTTTAATTAATAGAAATACTATATCTGAATGTTTTAAAGTATTAAAAATTAAAATCACAAATAAATTCCACTTAATTAGAATTTTTGTTAAATTATACATAGACAGACTTTTACGCATTTTTTGGTTATAAATTTGTTGTTTAATGTTTAGAAAAACAAAAGTGGTAACGGAAGGTAAAACTCACTGGGTCGTAAGGTATCTGATCTGCAAAGAAGGCCGATATTGAAGTTGCGATGACTTTAAAAATAAAAAGAAGCTAATTTTTGTATTTATTCCCAATTTCATATAAGTGAGACAAGATTCATTATACAACAGGATAAAATATTTAAAGCCAATAGAACACGATGTATATGTTAGTATCGGTAAAATTAGGAAAGAATATTTTCATGCAATAATGTAAGGTACATCATTTTGTTTATAAACTTTACTCATTCTTCATAATTTTTAATTAATTAAGAAGTATACTTTCTTTAGTGTATAATATAAATTCATCTCTTTTCGATACTAGAATTTGAATACAAGGTACCTAATGTTTTTAAATATAATTAATTAATATTACTAATAATAATTACTTACTTAGTAAAAGAGCGAATTCCACTTTTCCCGTCATCTTGAACGCTAGATAACAGGAAAAATTTTTTCCGAATAAAATTTGTTTCCTGAAGAATAACTCGCGAAATAACGAGGTTTAGCAAGAAACTGGGTATTTATTGAATGATAACAGATTATCAGTTATTTTTAAAATTGTGTTCTTCATACAGTATTTGTGTTGACGCGATGAATCAAACATGGCATGATAATGAAAAGCTTTAACCTTATCGCAATTTGGTGTGAAGTTTTTTTAATGACGTAAGGAAATATAAAAGTGTCGTAAATTAAATACGTAAGTATAATTTTCCTATCTGAAAAAACTAGTTTAACGATACGCCTTAATTTTGCAATCATCATGGTATAAACTGATTGGCCTTTCATTATTTTCAATTTTTTTAAGAAACTTGAAATTTTGAAAATTAAATGTGCAATCAATTCCTTTGAAGGACAAAAATTATAGTACGTGTTTCTGATTTTTTAGCGTTTGTTAAGTAAAAAATTCAGATTTTAACAGTTCATAATTTTCAACAATTTTAAGTAACCTTAGAGCTTTACACCAAAATCAATAAATCAATAAAGCTTTACAACTAAATCAATCAATTTTAAACAGGATTTGTAATTCTTATACAGTCTTCGGTTATTAAAAAAATACATTAGATATTTTAAGACAATTGTTGTTTTGTCAAACAGACGTGTTTGACCTGAAATTCGTATTAAAAAAGCAATAAAAAATAATAATTTTCTAGCAATTTTTGGTGACGTTAGAATTTTAAATCAAATTTGCAATTTTCTGTCAAAAATCGTTATCAATGCACAATACTGGAAATCTCTTAACAATGTTGTATATGTTAAAGTTTTACTTTAGAAAATAATAATATTTAAATAATACATAAATATATCTTAAACAATATTTACAATTTTTAAACGTCTCTGGGTAACGCCGGTATATTTAACCTAAAATTTGTATTCTTAAACAAAATATCTCAATAAATTTAAAGAAGATTATTCTTCAGAAAAGATTAATAATTTGTTTCAAATATAAAGTTACATTAACATTCTTTCACTTGAAACGGATTATTTTATACAAAAACAATTACATTGTACAGAAGATTCACGAGTTAAAACAATTTTTATTATTTTATGTTAAATTGTTTCTTCGAAAATTGGTATTTAGAACGAAAAAAAAAATCATAAAATTCATTAGATTGTCATCATTTTTCAGATTCTTATTCAGTCATTGAATAAGGATTTGTTGTACAATTTTTCATTCGCTTAGCATTTTGTACCAAAAATCGGTGATTTTACAAGAAACTGACTGGATGTGAAAAAAGATTTGAAAAAAGGTAAACAATTTTAGTTTTATCTCAAGATTTTCACCGGAAATAGATATAAATTTTAAAGAAGATTTGCAATTTTGTAATTTTTTTAAATTTATTAGATTATGCTAAGATTTTCCCCATGAAATCTGGGTAGTTAAAAAAATAGTTTTAAATGCAATATATTGATTTCTTATATTATATTGCATAAAAATGTTATTTTCATATTATTATATTTTAAATAAAAATATAAATTGAGGAACTGCTCAAATTATGGCAAAAACATTCTTCATGAAAATATGTTTGTTCAGGTAAAGCTAATTTTTTTGTTTTTGCTTCTTATCAATTATTCCCGCTAATGCCGAATTAATTGCATTTATTTTACATATCGGTACTTTTGATTAATTTATTAATTTTATGCAAATTCATACCAGGTAGAATTTCCTTATAGTATTTACATTCTAGATATTACCATGAATATAAATTTACTTCTAAAATAAAATGTCGAATCTTTTTTTGTTGAAAATGTAAATATTTTGTTCAAAATTCGTTTTGTGCCTTAAAAACTCATCCCTTTTTGTAACAATTTCGTCTATTCTGGTTAAAATTACAGCTTTTTAGTTGAAAATGTATCTGTTTTGGTTGCGGAATCAACTCAAAACTTGAACCACATTGTGAGAAAATCATTTCCTTGTTTGAATATTCGTGATTTTAAACGAAAATTCATTTTTGGTTGAGAATATAACAATTTGGTTGAAAGATCTACTCTGTGGTTGAAAATTAATTTTTTTATTGAAAATTCGTTACTTTAGTCAGAACAATTAGAAATAAATCTCTATTATAGATCCATTTGAAGCCTCTATTATCGATTGTGTGTAACATTTTATATCACAGAACTCAGCCGTTTCAAATGCTTATACGTAGGGTTCTGCGACATCGTAATTGTTCTTATTTTGGCGAATTAATTAGAAAGAGCGCGAAAGTGTGTTTTAAAAAAACTTAATGCAGTTTTTCTTTTCAGCGTTTCTTTCTTCAAGAAACGCAACTGTTTCTTATTAAAAATTTTAATCTTTTTCCTTCAAAAATTCAATCGTTGTCTGAAAATGAACTTTTTTGTTGGAATTTGGATTAAGCATATCTGAAATCCTTACAATCTTTTGGCATAATCTTAAGAATTTTGGGAAAATTATATTTAAAAAATTTAAGTTAAAGTTAAGTTAAATATATTTATAAGTAGTTATTCCAAATTTTTATTTTGAAATAAAAATTATATTCCCTTTCAGATCAAAAAATTTCAACCACGCGTTGTGTGTGATTGATGCTAGTGTTAAACAGAAGTCTAGACTAATTGATATAAATTTTATTGATCCCAGTAAAATTTAAATGCACGAAATACTTTTTCCTTTATTTAAATAATTTTATTTCAGTACTTTTCATTTATTTAATAATTTTATGCAAGTTCAGACCAGGATAGAATTTTTCTTGTGATATCTTTATTCAAGATATTACCCCATAAATTTAAATTCACTGCTGAGATAAAAGTTCAGTGATCTTTAATATTACTTATACTTATTCTCGGCGGAAAGAGAGCAATCCGAGAAGTTTCGGAGAGAGAGTGCATTTACAAAGTGCATAAACTGAGGGAACATGTGATATTGCGATCCATCACTGGAAATACTGACGCACCTCTTATACTGTGCAGTAAGAACACCTGCACATAAGGGCTCGCTTAAACTACTGAAATCATTTTATTCTTTCTTTCCTTGGAAAAACCTATCCATAAGGTACAATGCGAAATATAAATTTTTATTACTGAGAACACTGCAATGTGAAACTGCATCAAAAAATATATTTTGCAGTGTCTTCAGAGCTCCACATAAAAACTGGGGTTTCTATTAGAACAAATTTTTTGTTCCTAAGGAGCTGTGACATAAGGGAACCCCTTTTTCTTAAAAGGAGCTAAAAATTAAGAATTTGGTCTAAAGGAGACTCTAATTGTATCTTAGAAGGTATCCATTTCAATAGAGACTTTTTTCGAAAACCTATTTTTGATGCACATGTCATAGAACTTTGATGGTCATAAATTAATGAAGAGAATTAAAGCACAAAAATTATTCTCAATTAAACAAATTCTGTAAATTCCCATGTTTCTAGCCCCACTGGGCAAGCAATTTGTTTGTGAGTGCGCCTTTATGTTGTTCTATTCAGGTGTCTCCAAAGGAACCCTTTTGGGCCTCCACAGGTTTTTATTTGATTTCAAGTGCTAAAAGATGCAAACTTCTGTAAATCCGTAACTTTCTAACTACACTGCCAAGCAATTGTTTTGTAAATGCGACTTCATGTTGTTCTTTTTAAGTTTCTCTAAAGGAATCCTTTCGGGTCTCCACAGGTTTCTATTTGATTTCAACTGCTAAAAGATGCAAATTTCTGTAAATCCCTAACTTTTAACCACACTTCGCCAGTGTCTCCAAAGGAGCCCTTTTGAGTCTCCATAGGTTCATATTGAAGTTCAAGTTGAGCGGTTGGTTTGTGAATGATCGTCCATGTCGCTCTGGCTAAGTGTCTCCAAAGGAAGCCTTTTGGGTCTCCACAGGTTTTTATTCAATTTCAAGTTCTAAAAAATGCTGACTCATGTAAATTCGTAACTTTTTAACTCTACTGCGTAAGCGATTGGTTTGTGAATGCGCCTTTATATAGTTTTATTAAGGTATCTCGAAAGGAACCCTTTATGGGTTGGAATTTCTGGCTTAGAATTTATTTCGTTTTATTTAAAATTCTACTATTCGGTTACAAATTTAATCATTTTATTGAAAATTGAAGTGATTTATTAAAATGTCACATTTTATGGTTAAGATTTTAACAACTTAGTTAAAAGAAACTACTTGGTTAAATTTTTGTTGTTGTTAAAGATTCACCTCTTTGGTGAAAATTAATATTTTGACTGAAAATTGAACGATACATTTTTTTTTGATAAAAAATGTATCCTTTTTAGTTAAAATTTAAACTATTTTAGATAAAAGTGTATCTTTTTTAGTTGAAGATTCAACTAATTGTATAAAACTTAAATTTTTCTTTTGCTACAAAATTAATGCTTTTACTGCGAGTTAAAATATTCTAGTTAAGGACTCATCACTTTAGTCGAAAATTCATCTCTTTGGTTTAAAGTCGATATATTTCTTGAAGCACTGGACTCTTTTGTTATAAATTCAATAATATGGGTTAAATATTCATCATTTTCGGTTGAAAATGTAACTGTTTCGTGTAAATAATAACTTTATAACTTTATAATAATAATTAATAATAATAATTTAATTATAATTGAATAATAATAATTAATTTAATAATAATTAATAATAATTTAATTATAATTGAATCATAATAATAATTAATAATTAATTTAATAATAATAATAATATTTTCTATTATTTCTGATTTAAAATGAAAATCTTTTCTTGTTGAAATATCAACTACTATATGTTTTTCTGAAAATTCATTTTTTTGTTGTTTTACAAATAAACTGATTGTTTTAAAGTGGAAGTACCTTGTTGAAAATTTATTTTCTTGGTTAGATGCAACTGGTTTCTATTTTCAAATTAACACTTTTTCGCTCAAAATATAAAATTTTATATTTTTCCTTGAGAATTATTTTTCTTTTTCTTTTCTTTTAAATTTCTTTTAAATTAATGTTTTTTACTGAAAATTTAACTATTCTTTTTTCGGTTAAAAATTGATCTTAAGCCGTAAACGAATTTAACTGCTCGTTCGAAAATTCACGTGTTTTGCTGCAAATTTGTCTTTTGGTCGAAATTAAACTTTTTGATAAAAAATTAATCTGTTTTGGTTAAAAATGTACATATTTATTTTTGGTTGAATATTCATATTTTTGTTTAAAATTTAAAGATTCTCGTAGAAGGTTGAACTGTTCGATAAAAAATAGATATTTCTTATTTAAAATTTAACAACTTTGTTGGAAATTGAACTTATTTGTTAAAAATTAACTTTTTTTTAAGATTTACTTTTTTGTTAGAAAATTAAATAATTTTGTTAACACTACGCTTCTTTTTTGTAAAAGTTAATGTTTTATATGACAATTTAAATAATACATTTTAGGTTAAAATTGCCTCCCTTATTAGCTAAAAATTAAAAAACTTGGTAAAAAATGCATGCATTTAGTTGAAAATTTGATTTCCCGACTAATGCGCTAATCTTGTTTGTTTAAAATTTATCTTTATTTGGTAAGGGATTCAGCTATTTTGTTCAAAATTTGTATCTTCTGTTCGATATTTAAATTAATTGAAAATGTAATGCTTTTATTCGGAATTCATTTTTAAACTGTAAATTTAACGACTGAATTTATAGTAGAAAACTGTATTTTATTGTTTGAAAATTGTTTTTTGTGATAGAAATTAGTTTTTTTAAATACAGACTTAACAATACCATTTGTAATTAAAAACTTTTCTCATTCAATTGAGAAATTTATATTTTTCTATATAAAAATTAATTAGATTCAAAATATTACGCTTATATGTTTTGTTCAAAGGCTATCCTTTAGTTAAAATTTCGAATATCATGGTGCAGTCATCTTGTTTGATTATTTTTTTTTTTAATTGAGAATGCATCTTTTATGGTAAAAAGTCATCTTTCTGGTTTGAAAATTAAATTTTTTGTTAAAAATTCAACTGCTTTTAAAAAATGCTTCTTCTTGCTTTGAACATTTAATCACTTGGTTAAATGGTCAACTATTTGTTTAAAAATTCCTATCTTAATATTAAAAGTGCGACTGTTTGACTTTAATTTACGTGTTACAACAATGTTGTTGTTTAAAAATTGAGCTGTTTCGTTCAAATTGCAATATATGTCTACTTTAAATCTTAGTAATTAAAAATTGTTTATATGGAATTCAATATGGGATTAACATTTATTTTATTTAAAAGAATTTAGTACTATTCAATTATTTACGTATTGTGGAAAACTATCAGTAAGAAAGAAATCGGAAATGTGGTAAATAGCTTTATTGTACATAAATTATAAATTAAACAAATTTATCTACTCCGTAGGTCTTTCTCCTAGTTAAAATAAGAATTTAATTACACTCTCTAAATCCAAATTACTGAAACCTCACTGATTTGCAGTAAGATTTCACAGATCGAAATAGTTGGAAACCGGTCACCGACAATTAGTGTAAAGTTACTTATTCATTCACTTTTGAGTTGGTAGCACTGCACCATGTAAATTTAGCAATCATGATAAAATAATATTTTTGTAAATTCAATTAAATAGTCGTACTGAAAAATTGAAACACATAAATACAATTAAATATTGAAAGGGTGAAAAGTTTTGATGCTTTTAAATGATAAATAACCTCACGTATTACTTTACATTGGAGATTGGACTGTTATGTACAAACCCGTTAAGCAAATACTTTTTACATGGGTTAGATTTTATTCTTTTCGCATTTAATTGAGCAAACTTAAAGCTCGAAAATTAAAAAAGAATTATTTCATTAAGGAATTATTTTTTCTGTCTACTCTTTACTTTAAAACTTACAGGTTATATTTCGCAAGATTTACTCTGGTTTGACTAAACTGATTAGTGAATAAGTCTGAAATAACTGATTAATCAGTGAAATGTCTAACTACTATTTTAATCAGTGAATTGTTTGTTGGATCATATTTAGAGAGTAGCAAGGAGTTTCCTCAGATATATTTCCTAAGATATTACAGTCCTTTGTATATTTAAAAACGAACAAATGTCAGTTTGAGTAAGCTTGCCGTTTAGCCAACTGTTGAGAGCAGAACCAACTGTTCGCTTTAGGTAAAAGGAATAACATTTGACAAAGGAATGCGACATATTTAGTTACGGGACTGGCTGATGCCTCCATCAAACATCCACCCACAGAAATGTAACCCTCTGGGGCTCCCCGACACTTTCCGGTCCCAGGAAGCTGAATGCCCTTTACTTCAGCTCGTCAGCAATAACGTACATGCCGTGTCGAGCTTTAACCCCTTCATCCCTAAACACCCCTTACCAACCAACTCCACAAAACGTTCTGTCTTCGTCCTTCCTAATTTTCTCCTAATACCTTTGCACCTATAGAAAGACACATCGATCAGCTAGCTAGGTGCCAAGCTTCCTCGCATAATCCAAGATATCGCCTTCAATAGCGATTGCCCTTTTTAAAATGTTCACTCAACCAAACACTATTCACTGCTCGATCATATCCAAAAAAGCTAATACACTTAGATGAAACATTTAAGGGAAGGGAATCAGATGAATAGGACCAGGGGAGGTTTTTTTGTCGTCTGTATCCAAAGCTTTTTTTACGACAGGATTCGATTTACTTTTATTGATACAATCGAAGTGAATAGAGCCAGAGCAATATTTATGTGAAAATCATTAATAATATCACACAAAAAACGTCTGCGATGCAAACAATGCCAAATTCAATTAACCTATATCTATGAAAAAAATTTATTCCTAACATGTATTTGCTTTTTCTCTATTTCGTCTTTGAATTAAAAAAGAATTGTATGTAACAATTAGAAAAAATTTGAAAAGAATACAAAAGTGATTCGCACTAACGCTGCATTAAAAATTAAATTATACTTTCTGTTATACTTACGTATATGTGAAAAACGTGCTATTAAATAATTTTCGTTTCTTCATAGATGAAGTTTTGTCAGGGTAACATTTTAAATATTTCTTTCATTCATTTAATTAATCCTTCCTAAATTAACATTACACGGGTCCTGCGGGGGACAAATGTGCCCCACGAGAAATTCAATTAATTCTCCTGAGCAAATATCTCTGATTTTTTGGTGCAACCCCTAACCATAATTCAGTTCGACTATCCTAGAGGGCGGCGAAGTGGTTAATATTGCCGGTTGTTCGCTGTCTGTCAGATAAGAAGCAAATTCTGAGCGCTTGGGGCACATTTGTCTCCCAGAGGATCCGTTTCGCTCGAGTTTCGTCACTTTAAGTCAATTTCATATTTTCATGTAAATCAAACGCATATGACTTATATTTACAGTATATCATGGTATTTTATTGTTTCGAATTGATTTTTTGTAATTTAAGTGAAATTTATATGCAAAAATCACTAAAAATGTTATATATATCAATGTAAAGTTGTTTTCTTTAATTTTATTCATACAGTGCTCATAAATTCCAATAACAAATCAATAAATAAATAAAAAATGAATAATTGCTTTTTTCATCAAAGATGTCCAGAATATACGAACTAAAAAGTGCCGATGCTGTGACTACAGTGTCGCAGCAAAGAGAGAGAAGTTGCAATCGACCTGTGTGTGACGAACATTGGGCGGTCTTGTGCAACCTTTGCACCGAAGTATATTGAGCTTATTTGATGCAGAATTTATTTTACTTAATTGTTTTTAAATTCAATGTTATTTCGAGAATTAGTTTGAAAATAAAAATAGTTTTTTTTAGAAAAGGCTTCTTTTTTTAATTCTGATGAATTTTTCTTACCTTTCAAACTTACTTACCGCTTTTTCATTGAAAAAAACTTTTTCTAAATTTTTTTATCTCTATTTAAATGAAACCATTTTATTGTGCATCAGAAAACAAGGAGATTGACCTAGTATATATTGAGATTATTTATAATAATAAGCATTCTGCCCGCACTTATGATATTTCTGATTTTCTTAAATTTTATAACTTCAAATGTTCAAATAAATGTACTTTTTGGAAGAGGCCTAATTATAACCTACATCACCTTAAGGTGCGATTTGTCCTCTTCAAAATGGCATTTAAAAATTTAAAATTAGTTCATTATAAAAGCAATGACATGATTTTTTCCAAAAAATGTCAAAAACACGATTTGCCGCGATTTTTATTTGTTTAAACATTTTTTTCAACATTTTAAATTCATTGCAACAGGATGTTATATACAACAATCTCTTTGGCATAAAAAAACGAAGAGAATGGTTTATATTAACATCTGATTCCGATGAAAGGAAAAGATTATGCACAAGGAAACCAAATGGGGGACATTTGTCACCCACAGGAGCCGGTGAGGACAAAAAAATGTATAGGATCAGTCTAGGGTTAAAGAATTTATAATATAAACTTGAAAACGGTAGCAGATAAATTGATCATAACGAGTTTTTTTTTTGGTAAAACTTTTTTCATTAACATAATTCAAAGTTGATGCGAGAATATAAAATATTCCTTGGTTCGAGACAAATCGATTGACCTACAATATTAATATATTTATTAAAGAGTAAAGAAGTTATGGTCATATATATACTTTTTTTGTAGAAAATTCTTTCTTTTTATTACACTTTTTTGTGTACAAATTTGCCTTTTTTGTTAAATTCCATTGATTTTTATCAAAAAATTCAAATTATTTTTACTTAAAAATGAAACCTCTTAATTAAAAGTTCATTTTTCAAATTGAAAACTTAATCTTATCTTAAACTGTATTGCAATAAGCTGGGAAACGGACAGGGTGCGAAAGAATTCCCCTTCCCTTTTCCAGCTCGAAAAATTACAACTTTGAATACAAAATTTTGTTTGTCTGTTTTGTCCTTGTATTTTCAAATTCTTTGTATCATTTTATTACTTTGTATTTTTCGTAAATTTCTGTACCTAAATTGAGCAAAATGAAAACTTTAATTTGTCTATTATTTAAAAAATCAATAATGCTTTCTCTGTGAGGAAGCAAATATTATATGAAAAATTCATAATAATATTAATAGCACTAAAAACAATGAAATATACTGTTAAATATAAATATATGAATTTGTAAAATTAAAGTTGGCCTAGTTATTAACAAATATATTAAATAAATTTGAATACAGAACCCTGTGAAAATAAAAAAGAATTTTTAAAAGGCATTTAAGACATTTTGAAATTTTTCGGGATTATATCATACAATTAATCTTCCATACTTAGCAAAATGTGTTTAATCCCACCAATTTTCAAAATGGTTATATGCTGTTAATATATACAAATTTGCTTTTGGTTAACTTGTGTATTCTTTGCTCAATTTAATGGTATCATTACTTAATGGATCTGTTATACAATAGAAATAGTAGCTAGTTTAATCGAAGTTAATTGAAACTTTCCACAGGTGAACTTTTTTCATTTGTCATTATAAAAAATAATGATTGAAGAGTAAATAATTTTCTTTTTTTGTGTTGATAGTAATAGCTTTATCTAAGTAAAAATGAAAATGACTTTATAAAAATGACTTTATGATTATGTTATTTATGAGTAATTACTGGCATGCTAAAAAGTTTACTGCAAATCTATATTTTTTCCCCTCAGTCTAATCATATTCTTATTTCTATACTCGTTTTGTTTAAGATTATTCTAGATATAAATAGTATCTGTTATTAAAACCGAGCATCTTTTAATTTTAATTCAGTATGGCTTGAAATGTCTAGAAACATGCTGCTATAGATATGTAAGCCAAATATTCTTTCGAAATTTACGAATCTGAGAAATTCAAACATTATTTTAACCATACAATAAAAAATAAGAAGTATAATAAATACTTTTATTTTATACAGTTTCTATACTTGATATCATCGTATCTCTCGGTCATAAGTTATATTGGTTTTTAAAGGAAATAAAGTAATACGTATTTTTATGATTAAGAAAACAAATTTTCTGTGAAGTTATGCGTTTTCTAACTTTAGGCGCTGTTTTTTTAAGTAATTTAAAGTTTTCTTCAAGCCGCTTAAGATTTCGACTCAATTAAGGTGGTAGAAATTCACCGAAATTCATTCGAAATTCTCCGAAAAATTTAAAAACATTCAAAGTTGTTCAAATGGCGGTGGTTTTCTTATCAATATTAATTATTAAAGTTATATCTGCCTGAAAAAACACATCCATTACATTTTTTGACAACTTTTGATTGAATTATTGTTTTTATGAGAATTAAATCTTGAGAATTTTACACGGACACTGAAATGTTCTATTTGCTTCTGTGAAAGGGTGTAAACACGATCATTTTTTTAATTTATATGTAAAAAAATTGTTTATACAAATTAAACATCCAGCAAGTTTTAAGACGGGCAAATTATTTTTGTGATCAAGAGAATTTTTTCTTTCCGAAAACCACATTTTTAAACTTGTCTCGTAAATGATGCTATATATCATAAATAGGAATAACATTTTTGTAGAACTTTTTTAAATTTAGAAACTATTTTCTTACATTTTTTATTTGCTATTAAGAATTCAGTGATTGGAGTTTATCCACACTGTGAAATTTCTTCGACCGTTATTAACATTAATGAGAGAATGCGTTTTATTCTGGTCATACGGTTCAATATAAATAAAAGTGGATTCAGATGTCAATGAATCTTTATTCGTCAATTTTAATTAATATAACCAACGTACGTTTCAACGTAGTTGCAGGTCTTCTTCAAGGTTATACGTCACCTGTCAATTTTGATATTAATATCCAAAACCAAGAAATTTCAATTATGCTTTAGTCATTTATAACGCAGCATAATTTTGGAGTGAGCCAATTCAGTTAATTGTTCAAGTTTAAAATTAATTTTTATCCATCTTTTGTAGTGTCCTTTTTCATATATAAGAAAACACACATAAAATTTTTTTAAATTTAAAGCCTCAAAATTAA
Source organism: Belonocnema kinseyi (assembly GCF_010883055.1). Classification (NCBI taxonomy): domain Eukaryota; kingdom Metazoa; phylum Arthropoda; class Insecta; order Hymenoptera; family Cynipidae; genus Belonocnema; species Belonocnema kinseyi. The sequence goes on from NC_046666.1 coordinate 55,709,743, forward strand.
AATAGGCTCCAAATTATGTTACATTTACTACATTTTAAAAACAAATTTTACGACAACAAATACTTTTTGTTTGGAAGGACAAATATGGACTCCGTTATAAATGACTAAAGCATAATCCAAATGTCTTGGTTTTGGATATTAATATCAAAATTGACAGGTGACGTATTACCTTGAAGAAGACCTGCAACTAGGTTGAAACGTACGTTGGTTATATTAATTAAAATTGACGAATAAAGATTCATTGACATCTGAATCCACTTTTATTTATATTGGCCGTATGACCAGAATGACACGCATCCTCTCATTAATTTTTTATTTGCGTCGTTGTCTGCAAGAAAAATGCGAAAATTTGACAATTAGAGAATAAGTTGTCTTCAAACAAAAATATGATCCTCTTGCTTGTTTTGCTTTTGACACTATGAATATATTCTTAAAACAAAACGAATTCTTTGGCTGAAAGAGTAGGCGAAGCCTAGCAACATAAGAAAATTTTCTGCTACGAAAGGATTCCTTTTGCGACAAATGAAAATCCTCTAAACTTGAACTTAAAGAGGAAATTCCTCTTACGTCAAAAAAACATCCTTCTACGACAAGAGGGTATTTCCTTGAGTGGATTTTACGCGAAATTCCCCGGGCTACAAAATTTATTTATTTCGCATAAAACTCACAACATTTTTCTCCTTTTGAAAGTACAAATTCAACATAAATTGGGCAAAAAATATAAATTTGCGGTTTTTTAAAACAAAGCACAACATTTGAACAACCGTAACTTTCTAGACATTTTCTTCCAAATCAGGAAAATTTCTAGCGCCTATTTCTATCCAAGAAGCAAAATATTTCATCTCTAATAGGTTCCGTGACTTCAGTGTAAAACTTGTCTGGTTTTAAATGGATTGGGTCTATTGTTTTATTATTCATTTCATATTAAAACAATTTTTTAATTAATTAAATCCAGGAATTTTATTATTGGAAAATTTTCCTGTAGCGGAAATTTAATTATGTGAGATATATTTTTGGAAGTATAATTTTGTGAAAAAATGGTCAAATACCAAATTTAAGGTTGTTCCGTATTTTATTTTATTTATTTGGTTTATAAATTAATTGACGTGTCCTGCGTTTTTCGCTTTTAGAGAAACAAAATACACGCATGGTTATTTTTTTTGTTACGTTTATTTATTTTTCATCTCTGTGTGTACCATGGTTTTCAAAAAAAATATATCTAACATTCTTTCGATGACAATGTTTCATGTTTGCTTTTATTTTTTATACAGTTTGCAAAACAAAATAAAATTAAGGTACTGTTTGGCTCTTTAATTTTATCAATTCAAGAATAAAATTAAGTAAAGAAGCTCATTGCGGAAAAAAGTCAACCAGAAGAAATAATTTTAAAAATCTGATTGTTATTAATGAAAACCAATAAGAACTTTGGTTTTTTCAGAATTGAAAATTATATTATATTCTCCCTTAAACTTACATACATATGAAAAGCATTTTTTTTATTAATTATTATTTCTATTAAACTTTTTTTCTTATCTCTGTTCTGTGTTTTAATTTCAGGATGCAATAAAAAATTTTAAAAGAAATCACAACAAATGTTGATTATGATAGGAGAGGTACTCCTGTAGAATAAGGTAGCTTTCTTTGCTCTTTAGAGTACACACAACTAATTTTGAATATAGCTAAGCTGAGCCAACCTTAATATCGTGAATATTAATTTTTGCCCTTGTATTCTTTTTCAAAATTAATGTGCCCTAAATTCTCCTTTATAACTCTACAATCTACATTTTCATAAAGTTTGAAATTTGTTTAATCCGGGTTCAGCTTATGATGTCTTGTTCCTTTTTATTTGTCTTTTCTCAAAGTCACCTCGCGAAAGCTGAGTTGGGAGACAGATAGGTGGAAGGGGGTGGTAGGAGAAGGTGGCTGCTTATCGCGTCCTGGTTCACGCGGAGATTAAAAGCAGTCCTGCATTTCAACGTAGTTTGCAATATAAGTCTGAAATCTGCTGGATGTTTCATTTATTTCTTCCCAGAATATCTTTCAGTAAAACTAAAATTTAAATCCCATTGTATGCCTCATGTGAATGAAAGGACATTCTAGGTATTTAAATTTTCATTATGAAATACAATTAGACTGAATTCCAAATCACTCTACTTGAAACTCATTTCGCAAACGGATGATACTCTAAAATATTAAACTGGAATTCAAACTTAAGATATGCTTTTTACTTTTACAATTTGTTTCGAATTTTTAATTTCTCTACTTTATCGTACTTTGGTATTTTCCAAGAGAAATTGAAACTCTAATTTTGACCAACGAAGTGTAATTTTGTGTAAAATGAAGAATCACAATTTTATTATATTCGGCATATTTTGCACTCAATTGTCCTCTAAAGCAGCCGGAGTATATTAAGGATAGTTTTATTTTAGCCTACCACCCACTCCAGAACATTAAATCTTGCAGAGCATGTTTATCTTCCTCCGAGGGAGTCATGAACTGTAACTCAAAAGTTCATCAAGAGACAACTACATGCATGTAACTTGCCTTAAACTTTATTGCTGCCTGGCGTAAATAATAATCCGGATTTTGTGCAACGACCCTATTATCCACAGCAATGCAAGTTCATTTTAGATAGAATGCAGAAGAGCCGACTACTTGACCTACTTAACCTGCTAACTTAATCCGCCTCTCGGAGAAGATTGCAAGATTCGCCTTCTTTTGTTTTTTTAAGTGGATCATAATGATATTAAACATATATGCTAAGAGTAATTTCTGGATTAATTTCTCTTAAAAATACTAATTCTGAGTTTTAGTATAATTTTTTAAAAAGGTGTCTGAATCTTTTAATTAGTTGTGTCATGATAAATTTAAACCTGAATATTAATTCTCACCATTCAGTAGTTTTTCTTTTATCCTTCTGTAAGTTTTCACTATTTCTTTTTTGTATGTTATAAAAGGATTGCAACTGAATATTGATCTATACTACTCTATCCCAAATAGTTGACTAAACTTTGAGGTATACTGCTTTTCTTATATTCTGACTACATATTGACCTGTACTACTACCCAAACACTTACTAAGCACTCTAATGCAGTACTGTAACTCAAATAGCTTAACAACTATAATTCTATACTACTGTATCACAAAATGGCTGAATAAATATTAACCTGGACTACTTCAATAAAAATGTCTAGCAAACATATTGACATTCACTACTGAACAGAAAACTTTTTGACTAAGCATTCATATGTAATTGCTGCAGCATAACTTGTTGTAGAAACATCAACTTGTACAACAAAACCTCAAAACGGCTGACTAAACATGTACATGTACTGCTTAGCTCTAAATATCCGCCTATTTGCTGACCTGTAATACTGCACTTGAAGCTACTGACTGATAAATTTACATGCAGTAATTAAAATCAAATTGTTGAATAAACATTAACTTGAACTACTTCACATAAATATCTGACTTCACATTTACCTGTACTACTGACGATACAATGCAGGACTAAGTATTTATATGTAATTACTAAGACTCTAATTATTAACTTAAATTACTTCACCGCAAATTTTTGACTACACATTCACCAGAACTACTCAATAGAAGTTGAATAGGCTTTCAGATGTAATTTTTAGAACCCAAATTGCTGGATAAGCATTCGTTATTATTAAGCTACCCCAAACGGCTCACTAAACATTGACACATACTACCTAGCTCAATATATCTGACTAAAAATTGGCCTGAAACTGCAAACAAACTTTCGTGCGAAGAATTAATATGTCATACAACAACTTAATTGACTGAATACACATAGTCCTATACTATTGCATCACAAAGTGTCTTTACACACATTACTACTACATTACAAATGTCTCACTACACTCTGACCTGTGTTACTATATAAAAACTGCCTAGCTAGTGATTAAGCATTGATTTGTGATTACCACAACCTAACATGATAGATAAACATGAACTTTTGCTACATATCCCAAATCGGCTCGGTAAAGTTTCACCTGCACTATTTAGTACAGTGATACAAAAAAGGCTTTCTTAAAAAGTGCAAACCTTTTTCGAATTTAAAAAAATATCCGTCAATGAATGAAGTTTGACCCTTAAAAGAACTCGACCTTTATTTTTAAATACTTTTTTATTCGAGCAACAAATTAATAAAAAATGATTAAGAACGTCATTTAGGATATCCATTAGAGTTACAAGAAATTAAAAAACAAATCTATTTATTTTTTTGACGTCAACAGGCAATTGGAAATGATTGCTTTTAACATTGTTTGCCTCTTTATAATTGCAAAAAATGTTTATATTTTTCTAACTCTACCCCAGGTTGAAATTTAACTCGGGGCTGACCAGTTTCGGGGGGAGCCCGATTTTAAGTCGGGCTGTGGTCGGAGTTTCTTGTCGGAATCCGGCCACCATCATCACGCTGCGCTGGCCAGCGTCCGGCCATAAAGCATGGCCGTGATATGGCCAGGCTGCCCGAACGTGACCCAGCCGGGTTTATTTGGTACAGTACTAGATTTAAATAATTTGAATTTCAATTTTATGAAGCGCAGGTTTCACTGAATTAGAGGAACAATTTTATTCTTTGTTACTGCTTGAATTGGAGCATATTACTATACAAAACTCCACACGCTCTGCACACAGATGAAATTAATTCTTTTCACCCAGACTTTGAGAGATGTTTAATTGAAGTAATTTTTTTAAGTTAATGAATAGCAGTAAAAATGTGTTAAAACACTTAAAATTATAACTTAGGATTCTCAAAATTATTAACTTGTAATATTTCCTCGGAAAAAGGTTCATCGGAAGTAGGGTCATCTGCATTGAGACTTCTTATTTTCTTACTGATCAGTTTCTTCTTTTTTGCACAAGCCCTGTTTTGCTGCCATACTGTTTATTTTTTATTCGTAATATGATGTTTTTAAAAGATTTAAAGGTAATATTGCCATCATTGAATTATTGACATTCGCTGCTTAGCATGATCATAGTATATTTATTTGTTCGAGGTGTCAGACCAGAAACAAATGGTAAATGTGGAAAAAAGTATCATTCTTGAATTTCTTGCTTTATTAATTTTCAGTTCTTTTTAAGTAAAATACGAATATTTAATAATAAAATACAAGTCATTCAAAGTGATGGAGAGCATATGACGGAAGTAAACAAAATTCTCAAAACTGCGATATTTCCGGCGGGATCTTTAAAATGCCATAATGCAATTATAAATTTGGTATCTGTATAATGTATTTAGTCGTCATTAATTTATATCTTTCATTATAAACTCTAGTTGAAAATGTTTACGATACATTTATCACGATTCAATATTTGTATACTTGTCCATTTATTAATGAAATCCGAAAAAGTAATTAAGTTATAAAAAGGTTTAATACTTAAATTATTGCTCAATCAGTGCCTTGTCAGCTGCTGTCTGGGAATTTGATCATAAGATTTGCCCAATCAGAGACAGGTCAGCGCCCGGCTGGCATTTTCACATAAATTTTTCGAAGCCAGTCTCAGACCAGCGCACGGCTCGGCTCTTAAGAACAAACATAGCCCGGCCAGCTCCTGACCAGAAAACTTGTTGAATCAGGGCTAGCCCCGCCAGGCGCTTCTTTTCTTCAAAAAAGCTTATTCTATCCATAAATTTATGAAATAAAAACTTTTTTAGGTTTTTTAAAAACTCTTGGTGATGTCTTAGTATCGTTAAGGGAATAATTGTGACAATAAATAAGGAGAATGATTGAAAACCAGAGTTATATGACTTTTTTGTTTGAGATTATTTGCTAAATTTCTTACTTTTGAAATAGATTAAATTTGTTGAATGAGCGACAAAAATTTTATATCACAAAGTTCTTTGGAAACTAGAATGTAAAAAATATATATTTACCATCGTACTTGTTTAAAAGTCACTGTGATATATCGCATAAAACGTTTATGCATACATACATAAAGGTTTTATTTGCGATTTTGAATAATAACCTATTTTTTAGTTTGCGGTTCGGTTGAATTTCATGATGAAAAAAATTATTAGCCCTTATTATTTTTGACAAAATGCATGACAAATTTCAACATTTTTAGTTTTTATCGAATATGAAGCGAGATTTGAAAAAAAAACAAGTTAGAAAAATTATTCCCTGGAAAAATTTCTTCAAATAGGACTTGACTTAGATAATCCAAAGAAAGTTATTTTGTTAATAAAATTCTTTTTGTTTTATTTTATTATTTTGATCACCAAAACATTTTTAATGAAATACGTAGTCAGTTGTGACTGATTAAATCTCCCAAATCGTACAAGTATCATCTGATGAATTAATTATTAGTTGTAGGTATAATTAGAGATTTTTACAAAAATCAGATATTATTATACAAGGTGTCTTAAAAGTCCCGGGACGGTTGGATATTTTCTCAGGTAAAATATTTTTCAAAAAACTGAAGGTCATCCCTGAAGTAAATTTCAACGAGGATTCAATAGTGTCTTTCATTTTGACCTTAAAGTTGACCTCTATGGCTTTTTGAAGGTCAACTATATTTTTAAAAATAAAAACCCCTTTTTTACATCTGCAATCGATAGAGCGGAAAATTCTACGTTCAGGTAAGTACCCAAGTCATAGGTCAATTGTATCGTTTAAGGACAGTAAGAGCTTATTTGAAATTAACAAAGTTTTCCAAGAGGTCAGTGTTATTCTCGAAATACGAGAAGAATTTAATGGTAATAACGAAGAATTTAATGATGATCTTCATTTTGACCTTGAAGTTGACCTTCATGTCATTTTGAAGGTCAACTTTGTTTTTTTCAAATAGGGACCCCTTTTTTTACATCTGCAATTGATAGAGCGGAAAATTCTACGTTCAGTTACGTGCTCAAGTCATGGGTCAATTTTAACGTTCAAGGTCAGTTAGAGGTTTGAAATTAACAAGGTTTTCCAAAAGGTCAGTGCAATTCCTGAAGTAAATTTCAACGAGGAATTCATTGGTGAGCTCTGAGCGTGAGTCCCCTTGCCTCTCACGTTTCGCGGTGCTTGATTAGCGTGAGTCCTCTTGCCTTTTACGCTTTAGTAAAGAAGTTCGAACTAAAAACCTTGAGCTTCTGGACAAAGAGCTATGCAATTATAAAAATGAGTTACATTAATCCGAATCATCACCTTATTAATCAAAGTAGCCTGTTGCAGAATCCGATTCTGCAATTCATCTAAGCTTTGTGGTTGCGTTGAGTATACTTTGTTCTTCAAATAACTCCAAAGAAAATAGTCGAGAGGCATCAGATCAGGAGATCCAGCAGACCACTCGATTTTACCCTTTCTTCCAATCCACCTTTGATGGAATTGAGTATCCAAATATGAACTTTGTAAGGATGGAAATTAATGCTCTTTACAATATTTCGCACTGTCTCAAGAACAACGTCACGCTCATCACTAGCTCGACGTAAACTAAGGTGTGGGTTTTCAACAAATGCTTGGGCTATGTCCATCTGCTCTCCTCAGATTCTGCAGATATTGGACGACCAGTTCTCTGAAGGTCCTTGATAGATCCATGATTCATAAAGAGCCTTATAGTTCTTTCAATTGTTGATATTGAGACAGAATTTAACCCTTCTCCATTACGAAAAGTGCGATTAAAAAGCAAACGAACTTGATCATAAGATCGAACTCGATCTCCCCAACTAGGCGTCATTAATACAGATACCCTCACTCGTCCCGAAAGTTTAGCTTGGGTCATAATAATCTTTTAGCAAAAGATAGTAAGTATATACTCGTAATACGTAAATTTAGTTTCGATTCATAATATTTGTATGGAAACTCGTATGGAACTCTCACCAGAACACCTGGAACTTTTAATGAAAAATTTTATTATGATTTTACAATATTCAAAACGCTATAACCAAGATCAGTACAGAGCCCCGTAATGAATTTCTCGTTGAAACTTACTTATTACACTGACCTCTTGGAAAACTTTGTTAATTTAAAATAACTATTAACTGACCTTGACCGTTGCAATTGACCTGTGACTTGAGTACATACCTGAACGTAGAATTTTCCGCTCTATCGATTGCAAATGCAAAAAAGGGGGTTTCCATTTAAAAAACAAAGTTGACCTTCAAAAAGCCATGAAGGTCAACTTAAAGGTCAAAAAGAAGGTCACCATTGAATTCCTCGTTGAAATTAACTTCAGGAATGACATTCACTTTTTTGAAAAATATTTCACCTGAGGAAATATCCAACCATCCCGGGACTTTTTAGACACCCTGTATATTTCGCAAAAGACATTCTTTAATCATTGAAAAATATAAACTCAAGATTCAAAAATTAAATAAAAATCTATACTAGGAATACTTAAATCAAACTTAATCCATTCTAACCTTTTTTATCGTAAAAAACAGTGAAAACTCAATGTTTACAGGTCATTATCGACACATTGTGACAAAAATAGTGCGTAAATATATAAATAAGAAATATATTTGGCAATTACCCAGTGGGTACCAGGTCGCTTAAAGACGTCCTTAGAATATACCTTTATGTCACATGATTTGACGTCTTTGAGACATCCTTTGGATCTTTTCATGTCTTTAAAAGGTCCTCAGGACGTCCTAAGTAGGAATTTTAAAATTATAGAAAGGGTTTCCCATCATACAACCCCTTTTACTGTGTGATAGTGCACAGTAAAATAAACAAAAAAGTCCCCTAGAAAAAGTTGTGCAAATATTTGTTTAGACACAATAAAGCTTTAAAGTTGAGCCTAATCAATCAATGAGAAGCGAGCTTGAAGGTTTTTCAAACCTTGAGACAATGTGTGCTTCTTGGTGACACACTTCAGATAACATATTTGCTAATTCCCTGTCAAGTTGCTGCTCTTCCATTGTTTATTTCAGAACGCAAAGCTTCAACCTCAAACTTGCATAACTTTCTAATCCTTCCTTCTAACGCTTATGAACATGGTTAAGGAATAAAAAAGCCTGTCTCTTAGAATTTCTGTTGCATAACTTGTAACAAAATTAACAAAATCATGAACATTCACGAAATCCTGCAAATTTGCCTTCTTAAAACTTGTTTAAGCAAGCCTAATATCATTTAACACCTTTACCTACAAAAATGTATCTTTTTTCGGTTCCTCACAAAATTTCTGTTATTTGAATTTTAACAAATAGAATAACAATTCTCAAAACATGCGAACCCGGAATATTTTCCTTCTTGCAACTATTTCACTAAAATTTCAGTAACGAATGTTCAGGTTTTTGTTGCATTAGTTACAGATTAAGTAACAGAAATTATGAAAGGAATCAAAAATTGTGACTTTTGTTGATAGAAAATAAGTCTTGTTATTAAAATTTTAGTAACCAAATTTAAAGAAAGATATTTTTTTGGGTTCACGTGTCTCGAAGTTTTTAGTTAGATTTGTCAAAAGTTAGGTAAGAGAAATCCTGCAAGGAACCGGAAAAAGTAACTGTTTCGTTAGTAAATATGTAATCTAAAGTTAGACTTGCTTACAAATTTTAAGAAAAAAATTTTGGTGGGTTTCACGAATGTCCCGATTTTGATTAATTTTGTTATAAGTTATGTAACAAAAATTCTGAGAAATAGGTTTTCTTCATTGTTTAATCTTGTTAATAAATATTAAAATGTGGGATTTAATTTTTTTAATTTTTTAAAGAGGTTAGAAGTTGTCGCTAAAGCTCGCTTCTAATTGAATGCTGAGACACAAATTTGAAGCACTATCACATAGTACAAGGGATTGTATAGTTGGTGGTATACTCTGAATTTTTCGTATGCAGAGAACTTTTCTGATACTTTTCGCAGGAATCATTTAGTACTTTAATGGGTGTAATTGATTACAAACCTGTTCTTTCGGTACCATACCTTGAGTTTAATGTTTGAAGGTATAATTTTTTAGTATACCATTATTGCATGCGACTCGACAATTACGAGTAAATTTGTTAATTTTAACAATATATTGTACATTAAACAAAATACTTAAACATTATTATGAATTATTTTAAGGTCTTAGTATCAAATTTTATTTTAAGATTGTTATTTTGTAAAATTGTAGTAAAACTCACAAAATGCTTTATTTTATTTTACAGAAACATTTAGATTCAGGTAGTATTTAGTAATTTTTTATACTGATTGTATCATAATTTTGTTATTCTTAACGTTACTTTATTATTTTAAGTGAACCATCAAAAATCATGGAGATACTAAGAGCTCAAAATAATATCATAATAATGTTTCAGTATTTGTTCAAAGTACAGTATATTGTTAAAAGTAGCAAATATAACTCGTAATTGTAGAGTACCTTGCAATAATGATATATTGAAAAATTGATATTTAGAAAAAATAAACCTAATTTAGGGTACTTAAAGAACAGTTTTTTAATCAACTAAAACCATCCAAATACTAAATGTCACCAGGAAAAGTACCAAAAATCATTTCTGCATTAAATAAAGATAACTAAAAAAGAGTTTTCAATTATCGAAATGTTTGTATCTTTTTGAGTGGTTTTTTAGTTATATCAATTTAATGGTGCACAATTTTGAAATTGAGAGTTCATATTCGGACAGAGGACCTTCATATTCGGACCTTCTTAATCGGTAAATTGTTTAGAAAAAAGTAATTTAGACAAATTTTTTGGCATTTTTCTTCAACCAAAACATTTTTCAGAAACACTGTGAGCACTTAGAATCATCTAAACGAGTTCTTTTAGGCCTTAAAATCCATTATCCAGCTTATATTTTGAAAAAAATTCAAAAATGTTTTTCCTTTTAAAGAAATGTTTTCTGTTGGACCAATCTTCTACTTAGCTCGGAATCTCTGAATGCCCATTTACCTATACTACTGTTACCAAATGTCTCACATTCATAAGCATTATGAATATTAACGTCGAATATTAAACGTTTGCAGGTACACATTGACTGTTTCACTAAACGTTGACATGTACTCCTACATCCGAAATGGCAGATTAAATATTTAATTGTACTATTAAACTCCCAGACATATAATTATGGAAATTGATTAATATGAAATTGAAAACATAATATTGTAATGAACTGACTGGAGTTCAGAACTCTCTGGAAGATAATTCAGAGTAGATTGGCGAAGGAACAAATCTATAGTTTAATATTGCTTATCTGATCTGCTAATTGAAACATTAAATTTACAGGTGAATGCATAGACATCGAACTTAGCCGTAACACATCTCATAATTTAATACGGCTCCATTCATATTCCGCTCGAGATATCCTCTCGTGTTTCAATCAAATTGCATTTTGATCGCTTTAACATGACAGAAACTCTCCTATTATAATTTGCTCTCTACATACATTTAGAATAATTTTCATTAACAATAATTGATACACTGGGGCACCAATTAATTTCTATTATTGGGTTTTAAGATGTCTAGCCAGTCTCAAGTTTCACCAGCTAGGACATAATAAAAATTAACCAAACATATAATTAATTTTAATAGCTTCAATTGTTATGAGGTTGAGAACTCTAAATAAGTTACAAAATTTTATTGTGACCTGCTTTTTAATTATTACGTATCAGAAACATTTTACCAGCCAAGAAAATTGGAAACAATTCTCATCGCCGAAACAACCCTCAATTTCACAACCTTAATAACTTAAACTACTTCCTTGCAAATGTCTCACTACACATTCACCAGCACTACTGAATGTAAGCTTACTATGCTTTGGAATGCAATGAATGTAATACAAATTCCTGGATAAGCGTTAACTTTTACTACAGCAACCTCAAATGGGTCATTGAAGATTGACATACAGTACTTAGCTCAATATATCTGACTAAACATTGATCAGGCCTACTGTACTCAAACTGCCTCACTAAGAATTAATGTGTAGTACTGCCACACAAATATTTGACTACACATTGACATATGCTACCGAATACACACTGCCTAATTAGTTTAGATAGCAATTTTCTAGATTTTTATTGGAACAATATGTTTATTTAATGTGTGAAATTTCAAGAATCCTTTAAAGTTATTTTCCGAATACACTTCCAAACAACCCTAGGTTGATTATACATTTTTATAAACTCTAAAAATTATTCTTATTCGCCTGATAAAGGAAATGCTGTTTAGAGCTTGTTGTAAGATATTTTTGATGATATTTGATTACTCGCTCCACTTTTTAAATGAGAAGCATGAAGATACAATGAAAACTGTTCTTTTATATTTATGTTTTCAAAATTTTACTCCCTTTTTCTATTAAAGGCCGCACTTACATTCATTTCAATTTTCATACTGCAAAAAATGTGCGCTCCATGCTATCCATTATGATTTATCACTGTAAATTTCGTGTGAAATTTAAGGTTGTCTCTAAGAGTCTTCTGAAAAAAATTGCTTGGTTTTTTAGAATTAGAGACTTTTTACGAATTTTGTTGGCTGGTGAAACGTTTTATTGGCCCGGTCAGAGATAAATTGACCATCAAATACATTATTTGGCAAAATAGTAGATATTTTTCTAAAAGTATTACAAATAGATTTTCTCAATAAGTGCACACTTAAATCGTTTATTTTTTAAGAGAAGATTTCTGAAAACGCAATACATTTCTTATTCATCCTTTCTTTAGCTTATCCAAAACGATATATTTCTTTACTCAATTTGGGTTATGTCCTGACAGGTGTAACGTTTCAATAAAGATTCAGACCGGCTAAAAACGATTCAAATCTGATATTTTGCAATTTGTTCTCGACCCGGTGAAAATGGCGAGAAATTTATATTTTGTAATTTCCAATGGGCTTGCAAATTGACAAGCATCCAGAAGATCAAAAGAATCAGGCTGTTCCATTTGAATTATGTCCTGGTTGTTGAAACGTTTTTTTTTGCGTGGACCGATTACAAAGGGAAATTTTTCAATTTGCTTTAGAGTTATAAATTGATACAAATTGGGACGATTAACGTGACCTTTTTTTAATTCACGATGTACCTTAAGTTCCAAACGTTCAAATGAACGAATTATTTTTCCCAATTTCTATTTTCCTCATAAATATTGTTCTAGCTGCAATATAAAATATTCCTTTTAAATCTGTTTCAATAATAAGTTATTCCCCAGTATAAATGAACAAGCATTTACGCACTATTTCTGGTTTAAAAAATCATCATACAAACATTTAGCTTATTTGTACGTTCGGAGATTCAAGCACATAAATTCATGTTACATCTGGCTGGAGAATTTTTTCACTCGCCAAACATCTGAAAATCACATTAAAACTTTTTTAGCGCAAAAAATTTTCTTTGTTTATCTGGCAGGCGAGTAAAACTGGGTTTTTTTACGCGATTAGCATGTTTTCATCAGTAATTTATCAGTTATTTCTGATACCTTAATACTTCGTCTATGTCTAATCGATTGAAAATCGCTCTTCTAAATTAAATGACAATGCGACAGTAAATTTACCACTCCTGAGAACTCCCCTTTAAATAATTTTTGGGCAGTTGTGAAGATTATCCATACGAATTACGAAATTAGCCATACATTTACGAAAAAAGAGAAGCTAAGAAGCAACTTTATCATGATGGTGCCGCAAAAATTTAGTTTTATTTTTCTCATTATATAATTTCAGTAAAGGCAAATTGTAGAATGATTTTCGAGAATGACTTTATTCTTACAGAATTGAGGAGATATTAAGCGCGATTCTTCTTACTTTCACTACACCTCTTTCTCTCTTTTGCACTTTATCTTCATTCATTACTGAATCCTAATAACCGTAAACGCACGAAGAGTGACATTAAAAAGGGCGATTTTTATGAAATTTTCAATAACAGGCTCCTCATTTTATACCACTTCCATTGAAAACTTTCCAGCCATTGACGCAGGCACTTCTCGGGTTTCATCATCCTGGTATTAATCCCGAATCCTGTATAAAGATGAACGGTTCAATGGTAGAATGTGCGTCGATACACCATATATATCTATAGCGAACTTCCACTCATATACCGTATACATCCCCTCTTCACATTTCCATCGTTCGGTTTTCCTCTATTATTCGTAAATAAAGGCGGATCTTTCCTAATCCTTCCGATTCCTGGCTGCGATCCCCTCGAGAACACTCGTAAAAACTCATCCCCTTTCACTTCCCCGAAGCCGCCCTTTGCTTTTGACAGTGAAATATATTGTCACCCTTAACGCCTTTACATTATATGAGCCGGCAGAGTTGAGCCAGAGAGTGGTCCTCCTCACCAGAGGCGGAAGAAAGATGAGCAGCCGGAAACTGCTGTTTCATCTCCGACTTCGCCAACTTGGCAAGACCGCGGTTCTGTTTGCTTCCTAATTACGAAAGAGAGAAGAGAGGGGCTACTGAAAGACTAAGGAGAGGGGCTGGTGAAGGAGTAAGGAGAAAGCTGCAACCATGGGGTGAAGTTTTTGGTAGGGGGTTTTACATGGAGGTGTAAAGATAAAGAATAATGGGAGTGAAAGTTAAAGAAGAACTAAAAGGTAGAGGGGGGGGGGGGGACTCAGCTTTACGATGGATCGCAAAATTAAGATTCCATTGTAGAATCGGTTTGTGTGCTTTGCAATTTTCTGGTTAACCTGACTTTAGCTCTCGAGTCCTTGCCAAGTAAAGCAAGAGGAACGTCTTTTCGACGGATTCCTCGACAGTTGAGTTTTCGGAGTCGTAACTGACGAAGTCAAAAATCCTGATTGAAACTGCAGATTCTAAAATCGATTTAGAATCGAGAAAAATCATTTGAAAGGGATGTCAGACGTCACAGAGTAGGACAAAATAGTGTATGTGGACAAATCAATTTTTTCCTTTTGATATTCATTAGATTCCACAGTAAAACAGAACAGTCCAAGAGATTCAAATTTCCTATTTACTAAGTTTACCATACAAAGATAAAGTTCTCACAATTATGTTTTAATATAAGAACTCAATCATTTAGTTAAACCATGCAATCATGGAGAATAAGTGAGAAAAATTTTGTTTTTAATGAACCAAACTTTCTAAGATTTCATGCAGAGTTAGTGGAATAAGATAAATTAAAAAAATGTTCTCATATTTATGGGAAGCGTTTTCTTATGATCCCTATTTCAAACCCTCAAAAATATAAATGGGGTTTTTGCGGTATTCAACGTTATTTTAATATTCAATTAACATTGAGACGACTTCGAAACGATAACTAGTTTTATACAACTTTTAAAAAAGGACAAAACAGAATATAATGAGATGAGTTGTTTGTAGGACTGACCATAATTATACAAATATCACTTTTTAAGTGAAAATTTCATTTTGACTATGAAAACTTAAAATTTTTAATGATGCTTATGTTAATATAATCTGAATGAAGGTCCGAACTTTACTCACAATATTAAAATTCATTTTTTATTTCAATTATTACATTACTTAACTTCTAAAAACTTTAATACGTATTTGTAAATTATCTAAACATTTGAGCCTATTGCCGTTGATTTCAGAATTTTATTTATTATTAATTACAGATAGTATTTGAGCAGTACTGATTATAAAGATTTGAAGAGCCCTCAAAATACCAATCAGTAATTAATAATCACAAATAATAAAATAAAATTATTTTTGAAAAAACTAAGAAAAAAAGACAAATAAGTATTAGCGAAGTTTTTAAACCAAATATGGAAAAATTTCAATGTATATAAGGGATTGTCCATATATTACGTAAGACGTTTTTCTGTTGTTTGAATAAAGACGAAAATAATATTTTTATCAAGTTGAAAAGGAAACAGCGATATAAACAAAAGAAACATGTCTTACGTAATATATGGACGATCCCTAACATTTTTTCAATACTTTTTAAATTTTTTTCAGTTTGTACGCATTTATAATTTTTGATTCTATACGTTAAAAGTTAAACAATAAACAACATAAAATTGCTTTTAAGCTACTCTTTATCAAATATACACATATGTTGCTCATTCAAAAAGCACTATTTTAGGCACGCCATTTGGAATTTTATAAATGTGATAGAATATTTCGTATAAACGACCCAGAAAACTTCTTATAACAGGCTTTTCTAATGATTTTACTACTTTATTCTGTGTAAAATCAACCGTTGTTTCGGGTGCACACTTATAAATTTGGTACTTTTATTACAAAATTCACAATCAGCGGTGCAATGTTTTTTAAACAAAAAACATTTCTTTTTGCAGAAATATACGCCACCTTGCATCCGCCATTTTTAATTCTGTATTTTTAATGAGGAATTCAGGATTAGCGATCTAAAAAATATTTGATATCAAATTTGCATGCAAAAACTATTATTGTTTTTGAACGTGTTCGCTATTTTGCATTCACCATTTTTGAATTTAAGTATTTAATGATAAATTGGTAAATAATACACAAGTGGGAATTAAAGACACTACAAACATATAATAACTGCATTTTCGTGGCATTTCAATAGGTTTAAGACTTTTTGCAAATTTTTCAGAATTATTAATTAATTAAGAGAATTTTAATAAACAAAAGAATTTGGCTGTTTCCGAATGAATAGGCTCAATATTTATTGAGGAAATTCACGATGAATTTCTTTCCGATGATTCCTTGCTGTAATATTTTTTAAATTGACAGCAATTTTTGTTTACTTCATAATGCTTTTGTAAAAATTATTTATTGTTGTTATTTGTAAAGCAGCAAAGAAAATAGTAGTCGGACAGACATTATCAGTCAATTCTGTGAACAAAAATTGAGCATCTTAGTAAAAAAATAACCGTATTCTCAAAATTTTTACCCAGATTGTTTATATAATCTAAAATTTAGGGTTAATTTAAACATTATCGTAGCAAAAACTCATGGCAAAGACATTCTTCATTGATTCGATGAAAAAAATTTGCCAATTTGTTAAGAAATGAATAAACTCTGAATTTGTTTATAAAAATTGCTCAAGTAATTAATCATTCCTATACACTTTTAAAGCTTACTAGTGAATATTCATGGAAGACAGATTCTTAGTTAATGTAAAAAAATGTAGCCTGTTCGTTGAAAAAGAGGAAACTCTAAATTCGTTCATGAAATTGGTTTAAATCATGAATAATTTTTATGTATTGGCAAATTTTCATAGCAAAAAGTCTTGGGAAAGTCATTATTAGTCTATCACAGAGGAAAAGACAGCTGAAATTTATTGGGTGGAAATAATTATTTAATAATTCCTAAGAATGTACTTAAACTTTAATTTACAAAAAGTACTTCCTTTTTCCATTTTTTCGTGAACCAATGTTTTCTTTTAATAAATTATGCATATTTGTTATATTAATAATACTGTTCGTAATATTCCATATCCTCCTAATTTTAATATAATTCCTGCTAAAATTAATGAACCCCTTACGGGAGCTTCTACATGAGCTTTAGGTAGCAATGTTTT
>NC_046666.1:55727201-55736001 GCF_010883055.1 Belonocnema kinseyi
ATTTAATGAAACCAGACATTAATTAAAAAGTTAATGTTTTGCAATTTAAAAAGGGAGACTTTCTTCCAAAAAGCAAAAAAAGGGGGGGGGTCCATCATCAAAAGTCGAAAGTTGAGGTTTTGGAACATCCTAATAGGTCACAGGTCAAAGGTTACGATGCATAGGTAATATACAGTTTCAATTAATAAACATACGAGTAACATAAATCAGTTTTGAATTTAGGAACCCAGAATCGGCAATAATATTATAATTTACAAAAGATATGCATGACTTGAGATCATAGAAACGCAAAGTTGCCCAACCAACAAAATAAAAACAAATGATCTTTCCGCATTGCTAAAGTTTCTCTGACGTGCCTGAATCTAGTTCCGCATTGAAAGGATGGATGATGGTCGAGCTACTTTTTGATCGATGTCGCATTTCATTTTTATTCCCGCTTTGCATTCTGGCTGAATAGCTAACAATAAATTATTGTGAACGTCGGATTCTAGCAGAAGCAATATCCATGATGAAACGTGGCGCTACTTTCCTGACTTGGAAAAATATTTTCAAGGGATGGTCCTTCTGTCACTTGGATATGCCTTTCGTGTAAAAGTGATTTATAAAGAAGACTTCCTGATATCAAGCAATCAAACTTTATAGATCATGGTGTATATGCAAGACTGAATTTTGCACCTAACGGAAATTTAATGGAAGTACAATGGAAGTTTCATGAGGTCGTACATAACATTGAATATGACTCCGTAAATTAGACTTGGAATTTAGTCCAGAACAGTCTTCACTTCTGGGTAATATATTCATTCCTGCAGAAATAATCACTGGAATGAAATTTCGTGTTCTTGAATAAATGAACCGAATTCTAACTTTAAAATGAAGTGAGAATTTCTATACAAGCAGAAAATTATAGAGAGCATAAATGAAGATAAGCTTTTAAAGAACGGGACGTTTTTTTATTTATGAAATTTCACTTCTGCACTGCCTGTAAAATAATTTATCTCATTGTTATAAAATATTTGGAGTAATTTTCCCAAAGTTTCTTTTATTCAAGGTATTGACTGGGGAAAAGCTGAATTAGCCTTAAATTTTGAACACTGTGAAAACGTTGGGAAATTCCAAGAATTTTGTTCAAGACCAAAAATTTTTCAGACTTGTTTTCATTTTCGCAATAACTATCGTCTAACTGTTGAAAGAAATATGTTTGAAATTGTCCTCAGTAATACTAACCATCACTCACTTGTATAAAAATCTAATTATTTTGTTACTAATTCAAATTTTTTTTCAAATTATCTTTATTGCTTAATAATTGTCCAGTATTGTTGAGCATTCATCTTTCTTGATTGAAAATTTGTCCTTTGTTATTGAGAATTCATCTTCAAATAGAAAAGTAATCGTTTCTGGTAGAAAATTAATCTTTTACTTAAAATTTAATTCCTTTTAATTTAGGAGTCTACTAGCACGTTGGAACAAAAGTGTATCTTTTTCTGATAAAAATTGTACTGTTTACTTGAAAATTTAATTATTTTGTTGAAAATTCGACTATTTTCTTTAAAAGACATCTTTTTGTATTAGAAACTAATTATTATATTTAAAAAGCCTACTATTTTACTTTGGAATTAGAATTAATCTCTTTTGGTAACAATTCTACAATTCAATATTTTTTTTTAAATTCAAACATTTTGTTAAAGAATCACCTTTTTATTAAAAATAACTTTAATATATTTAAATAACTTTATTCAAAAACCTTCTTTCTATTAGAAAAGTCTTCTATCATATGTTTTCTGAGAATTAGTCTCTTTTGGTTAAAAATTATACTATTATATCAACATTTTAATTATTCTTTTGGAAATTCAACCATTCTGTCAAAAATACATCTTTCTTGGTCGAAAATGGCACTATTTATATTTTAGTTTGTCATTTTGGATATAAAATCCATCATTTTCCATCAAAACTGCTGTTTTAGTTGAAAAGTAATATTTCTCGTTGAAAAGATATCTTTTATGGTTGAAAGTTAATTATTTTTAATCACAAGTCTACTTTTATATTATTGGTATAGAATTCATCTCTATTGGTTAAAAATTCTACTATTTAGATTAAAATTGAATTGTTATCTTAAAAATTCAACTGTTTTCTAAAAAAGTTATCTTTTTTTTGGTTAAAAGTTCAGCAGTTTTGTTGAAAATTTATCTTTTCTGACAGGACATTTAATCCTTTTGGGCTGGAAATTTATCTTTTGGTAAAAATATAATCTTTCTTGGTTAAAAAGTCATCTTTCTTCGTTGAAAATTAACTTTTCCGTTGGATATTTACCGTTTTGGGTTTAAACTTCAAACTGTTTCTATATGTTCCGACTTTTCAGTTAGAAAAATCAACTCTTTTGTTAAAATTAGCTTTCCTGAGTTTCCATTCGTCGGGTTTGATAAAAAGTTCCAATACTTTTCAAAAATATAGTTCAATATATTTTTACTTTTAATCGTAGAAATATAATATTTTGTTGCTGTTAAGTATCAGTTTTCTTCAATTGCAAGTTTGCCTTCTTGGTTTAGAAAATCTACAATTTTCTAATAAATGTATTTTTCCCTTGACTGAAAAATCTTTCCAGGTTTAAAATTAAGCTCTTGGATTGAAAAATCCTAGTATTGATTCAAAAGTTTATCTCATTCGGTGGAAATTTTTTCCTTGTTAGTTCAAAATATTTAGTTAAAAATTACAATGGTTTGGTTAAAATATCAACTAGTACATTTTTCGTTGAAGGTTACTCTTTTTTTATTGAAAGTTCGACTAGGTCGAAAACTTAACGGTTTTTTTCAGATATCACCTCTTTCGCATATAAAAATCATGTTTTTTGGTAGGAAATTCGTCTATTTGTCTTGAAGATGCGACTATTTGGTTAAAAAGACAACTACTAGTGGTTGAAGTTATTATTATTTTTTTTGGTTTGAAAATGCAACAGTTAAGTTGTAAATGCAGTTTTGTGGTCTAAAACTTATTCTTTCGTTTCATGAAAATTTAACTATTTCATGCAAAGTTTGTCTTTGTGGTTGAAACATTTATCTCTTTTAGCAGAAATGTTACCTGTTTTAGTTGAAAATGCAACTATTTGATTAAAAATTAATCTGTTTTACTTGAAGAGCCAACTTTTTTGCTTAAAAATTCATCTTTTATTGTTGCAATCAGCATTTTTCTATTTTAATCTATTTTCATTAAAATAGTATAAACTACTACATCTTTTAACCAGAATTTATCGCTTCAGGTTAATTTTACGCTTTATGACTTAAAGTTCCACTACCTGGTTTACAGGTGAACTCTTCTATTGAAAATTCGTTTTCTATATAGATTCTTAATTCTAGTTGAAAATTCAACTATTTTCTTGAAAAATTAATTATTTGGTTCGAAATTCGATTATTTTGTTAAAAAAGTATCTTCTATGATCGAAAATGTAACTGCTTCATTAAAAATGTTTTTTTCAAATTTAAAATTGATCTCTTTCGGATTGAAAATTCAAGTATTTTGTTAAAAATGTTTTTGGTTGAAAATTCAACATTCTTCTAAAAATGCGTCTCTTCTATTGAAAATTTAATTACTTATCTGTAAATGCAACTGTGTCGCAAAGAACTAATTTTTATTTTAGATGAAAATTCAGCTATTTGGTTTTAAAATCATAATTCTTTGTAGAAAACTCATATTTCAGGCTTGAACGTTAACCGTTTTCTAAAAAATTCGCCTTTTTGGCTTGTAGACTCATCGATTTTGTTGAAAATTTATCTCATTTTGCACAAAATATACCCTTCTTTTGAAAGTGCAATTTATTTTGACGTGAAATCTTAAGGATCTTTTATTAATTTAATGTCGAATCTATACCATGGTATGTTTTGTTTTTGATTTTATGGCGAGTGCTTATAATTGTGACGTCACTGAAGGGAGTTCAAGCTTTGTGCGATGATATGTAGTAAAGAAGTGGAGGGGTGGAAAAAGTGTTTGAAATTGCATGCTGTAATTTTTGAATGGGCTTATATCATGATTAGGCAATTTCAAAAACTCTGAGGAAAGAATCTTGCCAAATACATTATTTTTAACCCCTGCTTGTTACACTACTGCTGAGTAACGCGCTTGCCACCTGAGGTCTATATGGACCCCAGCGTGGACAATTTTTAATAAAAACAAAACTACTCGATAGATTTACTTGAAATTTTTTCAATAACTGCTTGGCCTGTTAATTAAAAGCACTGTATAAGTTTTATAGACAAAATTAGTATTTGAGTATGTTAAGAAAATTACTGAATTTCGTGAACTGGGAAAAATGACTTTTTTTTACCAAAAAACGGGTTTTTTATATTGTTTTGTGAAAGAAGCTAAAAATTTGGGGTTGTCTTCTTCCAGTATATCACTATGATAGAAGAATAGTATTTAATTATCTATCGTAAAAATATATTTATTTTGAGAAATAAAGGTTGGAATTTCGCGAAATATAAACTTTGCATTTTCAATCAAAAATTAGTTTATTTGAGCATAAAAGAATATAAAATCATACGCAATTTTCTTCGTGATTTATATATCAAATGATTATTTACAAAAAATATTAAAATTAATTCAAATATCGACACCATCAATACGCATAACAACATTGTGCATAGGACAAGCAGGACGTTGACATGATGAGCAAGCACTCTGTGTATGTTGTATACTTCGTATATTTGTTGAATACTTCGTATAGGTTGAAAAAATGAAATCATTCGTCGTAGAGTTTACACAATTTATTTTTTATTTTCAAGCCATTATACACTTAAAAGAATATTCAGTTCAAAAAATCAATTTTGAAGGTTATTTCCACACTGGCGTCCATATGGACCCCCAGTGGCAAGCAAGGCTTAAGAATTGAGTTTTAGTTAAAGGCAGTGACAAAAAATGTCACATCTACGTGCATGATAAAACTAACAAATATTTAATATTTACCAATGTAAAATTTTATTATTTAAGCAAAGCCAGACATAGTAGGCAAATAAAAATTTGTATTTGACGTTAGCAAAGCAATTTAAAAAAAGTGCAATATTTGATGTTTCCAAATAAGAATATTTCAATTTTAAATCAAAAACAATGTAAGAAAACAAAAAAATACAAATTTTTATCAATAAATTTGGATTTGCAACCCCCTAAAGACGAGAAGTAAATTTTTAATCAAAAAAGTTTAATTTTCTCACACAAATGGAATAAAAAATTTTTCAGAAAAAAACTTCATTTTCAAAAAACAAAAAAAAATTCTTAACAAAATAGTTACATTTGTTAGCCATAATATTATATAAATATTCTACCAAAATAGAAATTTTCAAAAAAATAGTTCAATTTTCGAATAAACAGAAAAATTTTTAAGCAAGCAGATTAAATATCTACAAACAAAATTTTAATAAAAACCATTATGGTTAAATTTTCAGCAAAAAAATTAATTTTTAATAATAAAATAATTTGGATCAATGAAATTAATTTTTATATTAAAAAACCAATTTCACCACCATAAAAGATTAATTTTAGATTGGAAGTTTCGACCTAATAGTTAAATTTTCAAATAAATTAATAAAATAACGAATGGACAACCAAAAAATAAATTTTGAACCAAAAAGAGTAATTCGCAATTCAGTACATCAAACTCAAATAAAAAAAAACATATAAAATAGTTAAATTTTCAAATAAATAAATTGATTTTGTAAATATATTATGAACCTTCAACCTAAGAAAATGAATATTTAAACCAATAGTTTAATTTTTAACACAAAAGATGAATTTTCTACTAAGACAAGACAAACTTTGATTAAAATAGATGAATTTTCAAAAAAAGTTAAACTTTTAATCAAATAGCTGAAATTTTAATTAAAGAAGATAAATGGCAAACAAAATATGAAATAATTTAATTTCCAGTTCAAACAATGCATTTAAATCAAAAAATAAATCAACATTTATCAAAAAATGAATTTTGATCGAAGTAATTAAGCGTTCAACTAATTATTTAAAATTGACATACAAAAATATTGAATAGTAATCACTATTCGCTAATAGGAAAATCATAAAAACTTATTCCCTTTTTATAATATTAGTATAACTAGCAAAAATTACCTGCTTGTTGTATGCTTGATTTTCAAAATTATTATTCAAATGTAAATAATGCAAGTCATGTAAATAAATGCTTATGTCAAGTAGAAATTGAAATACTTCTGTATGCGTCTGTCTCAATGAAATAAAAGGTTACATTATAGATTTTGAATTTTTCTCAGTTTCACACGAAACCAGAAACCAGAAAACGTTGTAAGCGGAATCTTATAAAAATTTTGGATCAAATTCAAATAGTCGAATTTAATTCTACTTTGATGAATAGTTCATCCGAAAACACATTAAAAACGTATTATCTATGTTTTTAAAATATTAGGAAAATTTCGATGTGAGATAATTCCACGCAGACAGAAATAATATCTTAATGAGCAAAAAATGAGCTAATTTTTTTAAAATGTTAAGTAAAATAAAATAATTGTATTATGTATATTGAATTCACTGGAATTTTCACGCTATACTAAAAAAACTTCTGTAAATAAACGTTGAAAAGGGAACTGAGTTTTTTCGAAAAAGGAGACTAAGTGCCCGCGTAGCACGAAAAATTTTCTATAATTGATAAAAAGGTCATTTTAAATATTTATTGTTTTCAGAAGCTTATGTGAATCTTGGAGCAGCTTTAGCCTCAGTTGGTCGTGGAACGGAAGCAGCTGCGGTTTTGCGCGCTGGTGCGTCTTTAGACGGTTCCGGTCTGAAGGACAGAAGGGCTCACGAAGCTGCCAGAGTACAAGCATTGTTGCAACTTGGCGCCCTCTATGCGGATCAAGGGAGATTACAGAGGGCCTTATCTGCATACAGAGAAGCGCTACGTGCACTTCCGGATCATTATCCGCCTCAGGTGAATAAAACATAAGCATTATTATTTTTCATCCGACTTAAACTCAAAAACATCTAATGAGATATACCGTTTCTTGGCTAATAAACGGCAATATTATTTTTATCCAGAAAATCACAATTAAGGTAAATTAATATTGACAGAAAAATATTTCAACTCAACTTGGACTTCTTTAATATTTAAACAGAAATAAATGTAGAATAATTTCAAAGAAAATGTAGAGCCTTATAAGTTTAAAAATATAAATATTTTGCTAAAATGTTGACACATGGTTCGAAATATATAAGAACGTCTGTATGGTTCTTGTTAACTCCTTTGTTTTGTTAAAATAGTGCAATTTTATTATTTTGATGTTGGCATGTAAGTGACTAAAGGGTGTTAGTGCCCTACTCAAAATGGAATTATTAAAATTACACTATTGAGAAAATTTTAAGTTAAAATAGACCAGAGAGATGTAACTTTGTATTCTTTAACGATTTAAAAACATTATAGCACGATATATTCCTTTTTTTATTACGAAGTCGCCAAATATAATATTACTGGCCACGTGGCAGACTGTCCGCCAATACACGTTTACCACTCGATGATGCCATGAAAATCCGACAGAGAGCGCAGTTTCATCTTGGTTTATCCTTTTCTGATCCTGAGCATTATACAAATAATTTGTTATGTATTATTGTTAACAATTTATTATGTTTAAAAAATATAAATATAGGGAATATATTATTTTCAAATGTAGTTGTGCAAAACACTTACTGCTATTAATAAATAACAAAAGTAAATTTCGAAGCGATTTGAAACAATAAATAGCTAAGAAATTAAATTAATGAGTGATTAAAGGAATATAATTTTTCATTTTATATTTACCACCGTAGAAAATATTGAACTATATCCACTTATTTTATAAAAGACCACATTGCACTCAAATAGTTCAGAGTCTTCGTAATAAATATTGATGTACTTACGTTTTAAATAGCGTTTCGGTTAATAAAAAACAATATTCACATTCTGTAATATTTCAAATTAATAATAAAAACATATTTCAAAAGTGATATTTGTCTTAATAAATAATAAATCATTCATTTATTGTGAATTAGATAATATTGCATGGGTCGTTATATTCCTTAGAAAAGTTATATGTCTGAAAGTGAACAAAATTTAATGAAAGTACTTAAAAATTAAATTTTTTTTTAATTTCACCATCAAGAATAATAATTTATCTATCTCAAAAATAACTTTCACTGAACAAAATCTGACAGTTATTTTCGGCTTGGTATTAAAAAAGAAAAATTACGTGGATATTTTTATAAAAATAGTTCGACATTGTGTGGTTACAATGTCCATTAGCATGAGTACGTATAACGCAAAACGACTCCACTTCATTGCATATGGGCCTGTAAAAAATTTTCTTTTACTAAGTTGGCCTCAGAATGACTGTATAAATTTAATCACAACCAGCCTTAATTCGCTGCTGAATATAAAATCTATTTAAACGCTTACCTTGTTTTTACAAGTTTTTGGTACATTTCGCGCATATGTAGTTTTGCCTCCTCATTTATTCAATCGATTTGGTGAAGATATATATTACATTGAAATATAATTTTAAAAAACATCTTGTGTTTATTAAATCACTTTTTAGCAAACAAAAAATATTCAATTTAAACTCAAAAAGTTCTTTAAACTTACAAGGAAACTATCCCAGGTGTCCCTCACCGATTTTGATGAAACTGCAATATGTTGTAATACATCGAAAAATAAGAGACACGTATCTTTTTTTTATCGGCCATTAAACACTTTTAAGGGATGAAATCCACCCCTGAAATCCACCCTCGATATTGGTTTTTTCAAATATCTTGAGAACGGATTGAGATA
>NC_046666.1:55736101-55738985 GCF_010883055.1 Belonocnema kinseyi
GATAAAAAAAAATACGTGTCTCTTATTTTTCGATGTACTACAACATATTGCAGTTTCATCAAAATCGGTGAGGGACACCTGGGATAGTTTCCTTGTTAGAAGTTGAATGTCCACTAAGAAAATGATTAACTAATAGCTAACTAAAAAATGCATTAGAAATAGATTAACAATTATAAATGTTTTGAAAAATTTCTTTTTTTACATTTTTATTTACAAAAAAACCTCATTTTATACGCAAAATCTCGCCAGCGAAATACCCTGGCTGAATAGTGAGCCCCGGGCGTATAGTAAACTGGAAAACTCGAGCTCTGTCATAAATTCAAATCATTACTGCCTCTAAATTATTCAATGCATTGACCTGCAACTTTTCAAACAAACAAAAAACTGGGCGAGATTTTTTATTTTTGTATAATAATATTGGAGCCAAGGATTAATGTTCCCTTTATTGATATATTCCCAAAATGTCTATAATTTTATCAATCTAAAATATCTGCTAAAATTAGATATTTTACAGAATATATTTTTCAATTAAGAGTGGAGTTATTATATCCCAAAATAAACAGACAAATCAATTGAAAACAGCAGGCTCGATGTCGACTGAACTCTTAAAAATCGAATTCAAGTCATGAGAAGTCTATAAAAATTGTTCTGAAATTTGTAGATAAATCGGTTAAATATTTTAGTGTAGAGGTCGAAAAAATGTAAAAAATAAAAAATATTTGACCTTTGCTTAACAGGAAACTTAGCATTAATTTCTTCCGAAAATAAAATTGCATTTTCATTTTATTATAGGGGAGAATGGGACACGGTCTCAATTAAAAAAGCGCCTGTGTTTGTTAAAAAAATTAGATTAATCTTTTGCATAAAATGGCTTCTTTTACTTAAAGAAATAGTGCTGTGACCATATTTCTGTTTTAAATACTTATCAGAAGAGTATTTGTAAAAATACAGTTTCTTCGGAAATGGATAGAAAAGTATTTTACAGAAATAAAGCTCTTATTGCTTATTTGCAAAGACTTCGAATATACAATTTTTTAGTTCAATAGGTGAAATATTTTGTTTTACTTCTGATATCATAAATTGACTCTATAATAGTTCTAAATTTATTAAAATGATTCAAATCTTTCAAAATCATATACGAGGCACGAATACCGAAACAGTTGGTGAAGTTTGTAAATGTATTAAATAAAAGATCGGTTATCTGATCGATAATGCAGAAAATCTCAAAGACTTACTTACCTCGTGAATCTCGTAACTTTAACATTGTTAGATTTTTTCACGGACATAAAATCCTGTATATTTTTTATATTATTTCTAAAATTTATTATGTCCTGGAAGTTTATAGTTAGTATTTTTTTTAGAAAGGAAAAGATTTAATTAGAAATTAAATTTAAATTTAGGAAAATACTGAATTTAAAATTGTATATACATACCTATATTAAAATTTCAATTTAAAAAATACAAAATAGAAATCAAAACTAAGGTTTGGTTTTAAATATTAAAAAAAAAACTGAAAATGAAAGAAAACATTTTTAATTCAAGCTACCTACAATTTTTTCTCACTCGAACATAATTTTGCAATTGGAAATATCAAGGAAAAGCTAATTTCTTTGTATTCGAAGTATGTAAAAATGTTTTCTTAATTTTCTTCGGTGTCAAAATTTAACTTTGAGTACAAAATAATTTTGAGGCATTATACGAAATCAATAGGAGTTTTCATTGCTTACAAATGATTTTTTGATACTTTCCCTGATAAAGTTAGTTTTACATTAAAATTTAATTCAAGCATTATTTGAAATTAGTACAATCTTATTATAATAAATTAAAAAAAGTTTGGTAATTTGCTTTTGAAACAAGAACTTTATACTCATACTTTAAAAATTTTTGATAGAATTTCGTCAATCTTTTTAAAAATTAAACAAATTTTCTGATAACTTGGTCAGTTTAACAAATCCTACATTAAAATTGCGTAATTTATTATAAAATTAATTCTGAAATTCGCCGGTATGTATAAAAATTAAAATTTTGAAACCTTAGCATATTTCAAAATCATCAGCATGAGTGGCTTTTTATTATTCATGAATAATAAAATCGTCTATTTTAGCACATATTTAAATTAAGGATACTCAGCTGTTCGAATCTTTCACCCAATTGAAATTTCGTATATTTAAGTATGCTATATATTTATCAATAATATTATTTAACACAAATGATTCAAATGATATTATTCGTAAAAATTTGTATAAATCTAGTAAAATAAATTTTAATTTTTAAATATTTAAAAAGAAAAGAATTCCAGTAAATTTCCATAACCTTTGGAATTTAAAAACTGCTAATTTCCACAAAACTTCGATCATTTGAGAAATTATAAAAGTAATTCTATTTGCTTGAATAATGTAAGAAAATATTGTAGAGATGAATATAAATAATAAATAATTTAAAAATAATCTCTAGTCACATCGGTTTTAATTGAAATCTTTCCTAAATTTAGGAACAAATTCTTAATCAGATATAATCCTACAATTCCGTCAACATTTCTTGACAGGGTTCTATTATTGTCGACGTTCTTATAATTATGATGATTGAGTTCACTAGAACTGAATTGAAACTGCTGAAGAAGGCTCTACATTACCGTTGATTTAACATCAGCGTTTCTTAATGAACCATACAAATTGAATAAATTACCAAATGCACAAGTCACGAGAATTTCACAGCAAACGATATTGGAAGATATAAGGAACCTCGTTAGGTTAGCTCATGTAAACTTAATCTACGAGGGTAATTCAATAAGTCCTTAGAATGAAGTATAAAAACAATTTTTTTTGGTAAATTTTTTTTTTATTTTTCAACATAATCTCCTTGGAGCTCTATACACTTGGTCAAT
>NC_046666.1:55739085-55763688 GCF_010883055.1 Belonocnema kinseyi
TAGTCGGGAGTGGTGCTGACTGAAAACAGATGATTTGGAGCGATTCGCGCGCCATCTGTTGGTCATTCTAAGGACTTATTGAACTACCCTCGTATGTTTTACAAATATCAAAATTTCAATCTCTTATTTTAAAAAGTACGAATTTTCTTTCAGAGACTAATGAAGAAAAAACAACACAGTAAATAGCAGTTAACGAATTTGATCCCGAAACTGGATTAAAATGATATGGAAGGCTTTAAAACAGATTTCATGATTTTTATTTAAAAATATGATTGACACTTGTATTTATCTAGACAAAAATATACAGTTTCAAGATCAGTAGACATAAACTTCTAACATCAAAAACAATTAATTACACACATTTGGTAAAAATGTAGCATTCACAAAAAATTTATTTATTTTGGTTTGAAATTTAGTTTATTGACTATTAAATACAACTATTTTGTTCAAGCCTCCTTTATTTTTTTGAAAACTCGTCTTTTTGTAGAAAGTTAATCTTCTTGGTTCAAAATTCATCTTATTAATTAAAAATTCATTATTTTAGTTTCAAATTCGTCACTTTGTATAACTATGAAACTACCCAGTCCAAAATTCGTTTTTTTCTCTCCTGAACCGTTCGTTAGTAGTTGAAAATTCGGTTTTTTTTTAAGAAAATTAATCTTTGAACTAATAATTTGACTATTCTATTTTCGTTAACAATGATTTTATTTTATAAAGAAAACCGTATGTTTTAGTAGGCAATTATTCTTTTAAGTTAATAACATTTGTGGCTGAAGGTTTAATATTTTCGTTCGATTAGAAAAGATTCCAGTTTACTCTTTAACAACAAAATATAAATTACAAACAAAAATTAAATTTTCTACAAATTAGTTGACTTTTGAACAAAATAGTTGATTTTCTTTTTAAAAAGGATGACTATAACAAAATTGTTGAATTTTCAACCGAAAAGTTGCATTTTTATCCAAGAAAGGTGCAATTTCTAATGCAGTATATAAATTTTGTAAATAGGAAGGCAAATTTTTAAGAAAATATTTCATTTTCAATTCCAAAAATATTCCAGTTAAATTTTTAACACCAAACTATGAACGTTAATCAAAAAGTAAATTTTGTTCGAAAATACTTTAATTTTGTAACCAAAAAAACGAATTTACAACAAAGAAGTTCAATTTAAAAAATATGTGACTTTTAAAAAAAATTTTAAAACTTTAAACAAATAATAAAATTCAGAACTAAAACGATCATTTTAATGAGGAAGCAACTGCAGCAAAAAAGATAAATAAGTTTAAGGAAAGTAAATTACTAACAAGATTAGTAGATCAGTATTAGCGCAAAACATTATTAAAAAAATTTTCTAATTTTTCCCTGACCAATTTCACATTTCCCAAACCATTATTATTCAATAGAAACCTTTATGAATAGAATTAAATAATTCAAAATTAAAATGAAATTTTTTGAATTATATTTATCTTTACAGTCATTTGAAGTTATCAAAAAACAATCATTTTTCA
The DNA here is from genome assembly GCF_010883055.1 of Belonocnema kinseyi. Taxonomy (NCBI): domain Eukaryota; kingdom Metazoa; phylum Arthropoda; class Insecta; order Hymenoptera; family Cynipidae; genus Belonocnema; species Belonocnema kinseyi. Next base: position 55,740,594 of record NC_046666.1, read on the forward strand.
AAGATTTTTGGTCTAAATCCTTGACTTCATTTTACCAATAAAATTCCCCGACTTGTTTTTGATCATTGTTTTTCAGGTTCACTCTTTTGAGCTTTTACATAATTTATGTTTGAGCCCTAAAGCACAAATATACTAAAATTTATCTGAAGTATAAATTTATTATTAAGTTTACTAAAAGAATACATTTTATAGAGAGATATTTAGACGAATGAGGCTCAAGCTATCCATTCTAAATAATTTCTGCATTTTACATAATTTATCGTAATAACGCGTCGTGTGAATAAAATTAATTTAGGACCCCAGCATCCCTCTTGCTGTCGCTTGCGGGATATGGCTTTGCTCCAGAAATGCCAGGAGTGTCTGATATTAAAATCAAACTTTATTATCGTCTTGGAACGAATCACCCGACCATTATGAACGGTATAAAATTTAAAATGCTTGCGAATATAACGTGGGCTGTAAGTCTTGTGAAAAGTTGCATCTCGCTTTTAATTTCAATGGGATAAGTAGTGCAAACTGTAAAAAAGAAATTCCGAACTCTCGAGTTGTCAAATCTTAAAGAATCCATAAAAATATCTTAAAAATTGTACACAGAAATAAGGTGAAATTAATTCTTTTGCGTGATATTTTTTCCAGTTTTTAACTAAAAAATACTGCATTTTAATTTAGGGTCCAAATCTAGCCTATAATGAGCCCACATTTCTTCTTTGAAATCTTTTTTTTAGATATTTTAAACATTTGTAAAAATACGTTTCATATGTACGAAGCTGAATAATAAAAATCAATTTTCAATGTTACTATAAATTTTAGGAGAAAAAAACAATATTAATTTTCTAGACAAATACATGTATTTTTAAGAAAATAGATAAGTTTGCAAGTTAAAAAAACGAATGTTTTAAAAACAGTTGAATCTTAAACAGAAAAAAAAACAATTTTTGAGACGAATGTTAATTTTTAATTAAGAAAGACAACTGTTCAACAAACATTTGAATTTTCAACTAAAAAAGTTAAACTTTTAACCAAAACTATAATTGTTAAATTTTCCATTTCACAAACAAATTTTCAACAAAAATATCCATTCTTAACCAGTTCAATTTATCTGAAAAGGATAAATTTAAAAAAATAGTTTCATCCTTAACTAAAGTGAAGATTTTTCAATAACCAAGTTTAATTTTCTGTCCGATTAGTCGAATTTGTAACAACTTTATTTTTCTACGAAAAACTTCAATTTGTTACCAAAGTAGCTTAATTTTGGCAAAAAATATTAATTTTCAAAGAAAAAGTTAGGTTTCAACCAAATTCCTTAATTTTCTACTAAACTTTTGGAGTTTCAAGACGAATTTTCTACAAAGCAGATAAATTTTCCACAAAGAAACTTGATATGCTACCAAATAGTGGAATTTTAAACTAAAATTATGAATTTTCAAATAAAAAAAATAAGTTTTATATAAACATTTTCTACTTTAAACCCAGTAGTTCATTTAAAAAAAAAATTCCCGATAAAACATGTAATAGTGCACATTTAACGAAAAATAAATTTTGTTTTTTCATCAAAAAGAGTTGAATTTTACAGTAACAAAGAAAAACCAATTTTTAATAAAATACTTGTATCTTTGAGTGAAACGGATTAATTTTTAACCAAGCAGTAGCATTTTTAACGAAAAAGGATGAATTTTTATTCATAATGTAATTTTCGACCAAAAAAGACGAATTTTCAACAAAATACATGTATTTTCAACCAGAAAAGATCAATCATCAAGTTTTTTTTTAAACCAAAAAGATTATCTTTTTACAAAAAAGATGAATTATCAACAAATTACATGATTTTTTAATCTAAGAAGAACGCACTTTTTAAATTTGTGCAGTCTCCTAAGGTATCCTGCAATCTTAGATCAATAATTTTTACATGGCATGAACAATCGAGTAATACCCAAAAAGTGTAATAACAGCCAAAAAATCTCCATCTCGGAAGTAGCTTAGTGGTCAGGCCAACCTACTGGCAATCAAAAAGAATTGTGATTCGCTTCCGAGAGGTGCAAAATCGGATATTTTTGACCCCAAAAATGTTTCCTTCAAATTCAAGAAAAATCAACATTTACGTAAAAAGAGTCTACAATTAGTTTAATTGTAAGCTAACAAAGGATAATTTTTGAACAAAAATAAGTTTACTACATTTAAATTTAAAAAGTTAATTCTAAACTGAATGTGCAAGAATTTTCAATGTAAAAGTTGAGGTTTTAGCCGAAGAGATCAATTTCCAATCAAAAAAATAAATTTTTAATAAATTAGTTTAAATTTAACGAAGTGGTTGAATTTGTGACCACAAAAGGTGACTTACTTTACAAAATAGTTACATTTTCAAAAAAATAATAAAATTTTGAACCATTTAGTAAAATTTATAACTAAAGTACATGAATTCAAAACAAAAATATATTAAACCAAAAAATAATTAGCTTTGAAACAGAAAGAGTTGGATTTTTTTAATGTGTTTTATTAATGCAGTTGAAATTTCAGTAAAGACCCAGGAAAATGTAGTGATTCTTGAAAATAGAGAAGCAAGTAAGAACTCTTTAAAAAAGCTGAAAAGAGTTCATGGATGGTTCCTAATCTCGGGAATTAATCTGTCATCTAAGTTATTCTATAATTTATATCAATGTTCTCAAATAAAAATAAAAAAATGTCTAGAGAATTTACTTGTAAATTATTCTCATACTGATATGAAATAATGTGAACTAATTGGGCATTGTTCCATTCACGGTCATATGAAATTTAATTTACATTCCGTAATTAGAAACAGGAGAGGTATAATATGAGAATGATTAATCTATAATTTGTAGATGATTAGAAAGAACAGGTTGCTAATTTATATCACACGAAGATGAAGCTATGGTCAGTGTCTGGCTGTCTGCAATATGTAAAAAGTCAATTTAATAGATAAGCCGTAAATAAAACTAAAAATTTAGGGACCACTTAGCTCAGGTGATATTATTAGTTTTATTTAGTAAAGTGTAAAATTATAAATGATAGGCTTTATACTGGATAAATTGAATCACAGTAATAAGAAATCAATACTTCCAAAGTCTAAAACCTAAATATTGAAAAAAAGGTTTTGAAGTAATGTCAATAAAAATAAACAAAGCAATCACGAAAGCTTATAAGGATATGATCTGATAATGAGAGAATGCATTGTTGATAACATCATAAATGATGGGCTCTTTCTCAGTAGAACTTGTTTCTTGTATTAAGAGTTAAATGTCTAATCATATTTTGTACACTCTTTATTATCTGATTATGACGTGATTATCAAATTACTCTATCAGTTTCTTCAAAAGTGGGGCAATGTACTTCTGCCCGTCATTTATTATTCCGAAATATATAATATTTTTGAGGAAGCTTAAAAAGACTCAATTATCTAACCTAATTTATTAATCTCCTCTCATCTTCTGATGGATAAATCGATGCCCCGAATAAAAAATGTATCAAAGATCCTCAATCTGCGATCATACACCGTCCTAGTCTCGTGAAAGTCATTCTTGAAAGCAATCGTCCCAGATCTTTCTGCAGGTGTCCCGTTTCCAAGTAGCAACAGCAGGCAGACTGTAGATCGATTCTCACGAGTCGATTTCTTGCCTATTTTTAAACATTGCTGCATTCGCCCGTGGTGGATAAGAAAATTGGAGGATGGTCTGCGAAAGCAGAGCGTGAGTAAAGTAGTCGCTTTTTCCATTTTTCTCGAACCAAGTTTGCGACGAACGCCAGAATACAACGCGTACATAGCTGCTGTATAAGGTTTCGAGAGCGCGCGTTCCGTAGGAAGCGAAAAGTTTGCATTTTTACGAGGTTTTCCCTCTTTCCCTCGTCGTGCCCTGCTCGTTTTCCTACGTCGGCCGCCCTGCTCGAATTCCTGTGTGACAATTTATACGAAAAGTGTCCCCCCTCGCAAGCTTTACTTCCTGCCCCCTTCACCGTCAATTAATTCTCTTCTGCTACCCTTAGCTCTTTATTCTTTATTTTTTGTTTCCTTATTTCTTTTCTCCTTTGTTTCCTTCTCTTAGTATCAGGGATAGTATTTTTCGTTTAGGCATTTTATATTTCCATCTTGTTAGGTATGATATTATCCTTGCATTTGACCGACTGTCCGAAAAAATAACTTAGATTTGACGCATTGTAAGTTTTAATCTCATTCTATATAGAAGAAAGTATATCAAGTATAAAAAATGATCAAGTGTGTTTTCGAGTATACTTTAAAGAGATACGAATAGAGCTGCATGATGCAGAAACATTATGATATTCAAATTGGTTTAGCTATCCTGCAAATAAAAAAGTCATAATAGTTATGTTAAGAATTAAAATGTACAAAATTTTTAAATTTTTAACATAACTATAATAACTTCCTTTTATTTTTCAGATTGCTAATCTAACATAATATTATCATGCTTCTAAATCATACAAAAATTCTGCAACACGGGATAAATCATCGTAATCGTACGTTTTTAAAGTTAATGAATCCAAATCAGGCGTCATTTTGACCCCATTAGTTCAGGATCAACGTCAATTAAAGTTCAAAAGAAAAAAACCATTAGGTCGGAAAAACATCTACTCTCAGACTCTTTTATAGTCGTTGAATTTGAATCCGGGGTCAGTTTAACCCCATCAGGTTAAGATAAAGGTCAAGTGAAGCTCAAAATGAAGGAAACCACTGAATCGGAGAAAGGGCATGTATCGGAGGAAACATTTACTGTAATACGTTTTTAGGATTGCTGAAGCCGATTTGTGAATCAAATTAACCAATTGGGTTAGGATCAAGGTCAATTAAACGTCAGATAAAAACTCTTGCATCCTCGTGAACCACTACTTTCAGACGTTTTTAGGGTCGTAAAATCGCATCTAGGGATAAAGATCATCCCAAGGTCAAAATTGAGGAAACCATGCAAATGGAGAAAACATATAATATTCTACGTTTTCGGAGTCGCTGAATCCGAACCTGGGGTTAGTTCGACTCCATAAGTTCGATGTCATGGTTTTCCTAATTTTGGCCTTGAGATGACCTTGATACCGATCGGATGAGGTGAAAATAAGCACAGAATCAGATTGAGTCACCTAAATAATGTCTTAAAATAGTAGTTCACGCCGATTGAATAGTTTTTTCTCATTTTGTACTTTACTTAACCTTGATCGAAATCTTTTGGGGTTACACTGAAACCGGGTTTGGAATCAGTGACTTCAAAAACGTCTGAGAGTAGAAGTTTTCTCAGATAAGATGTTTTTCTTCATTTTGTCCTTTACTTCACCTTGATCATACCCTAATGGGGTCAAGCTGAATTCGGATTCGAATTCAGCACCCCCAACAACTTATAAAATTATAGGCTTTCTTCAATTGCACGTTTTTTTTTAAATTTTGACATTAAGATGACCTTCATCCCGATCTGATGGGGTAAACCTGACCCCGGATTTGGAATCAGGGTCCCTGAAAACGTTTGAGAGTGGAAGTTTTCTCTGATCTAATGGTTTTCTATATTTTGTCCTTCAATTGACCTTCATCACGAGCTGATGATTTTAAACTGACTGCGGATTCGGATCCAGCCACTTCAAAAATGTATGCGTATGGTGATTGAGCTCGGTTTGAAAATATTTTTTGTGGGTGTGTAATTCAAGAAGTCTTAGAAGCACGTTTTGAAGGTCTGTAACAAATACAAGTTATTGTAAAACATCGATGTATGAAATCATTTATTGTAAAAATGTCTTGATATAAATTTGATGAGAAAAATATTTCCAACCAAAAATATAAGTTTTATTAACATTTCTAATCATTGAGTTTTTCTTTGTAATTATGGTGATTACCCTTAATGACTAAATAGTAACAAGCTTCATGTCGTCAGTTTAATGAAGTTTTTACAGTTTACAGTTTCGTTAGCAATTTTCATTTTCAACGGTAAAAGGCTTTTCCTGATTTTCCTTATTATTTGAGACACCTCTCAATCATACATTTAATGTTTTTTCTTATTTCTAAGTATCACAAGAATCACGTTTATAGCTACAATTTTATTTAATATTCATCTTACAGAGCGAACTCAAAGTATGCATTACAAAATAATTAATAATATTAAATTTCTATTTGTGTTACTAGTAGTAATTTAATTCAAGAGCAACTGCGGCCTGAAACCTGATAATTCTACAACAAAAATTAGGAAATATTTTTAGCGAAATAATTCTTCATTTACTTCAGAATAAACGTTAAGCTCTAAAAACGGATTATTTTAAATTAGTGATAATGAATATTCATTTGGATGAAAATAATTTTTACATTTCTATCCCTAAAGTTTCAGAATTATCTCCTGAAAATTTTCTAAATTGGATATGGATAAGAAGTTTACAATATTGAAGGTGGTATCCTTTAACACTGGGAATTTTAAAGTAGCAATCGTAAAAAGAACACTTTCAAATTTCACACCTTTCCGCTAATATTATTCAGATCTAGCCAATTTCATATCTTATTATATTCACGTTCTAGCATAAAAACTAACTTAAGCTTTAGAGCCTCACCAGAAATCCAATAAAATTTGAATTGTCTGAACAATTTCAAGTCAGATAGATTTCGCTGTAGTAAAACTGCATCGTATCTCAAACTGCGACCGAGCTGAGGAAACATCAAAAGCTTTAAGTGGTCAAATCTAAATTTTACTGAGGAAGCAGAAAACGTTTTATCGTTTACGGAATTTTCCTTTGAGGGATCCTGAAAATTAAAATATAGTAGAGAACTCGTAGAATTTCAAAGGTCCTACCAAAATATAATTAAGATTTTATGGAATATTCACCAAAATTCCTTAAACTATTACGGATATATAATTTAGTTTTGCAGATAAGAAAAGCTTTTTCAATAAATTGATAAAATCCTTAAAATATAATATCGCAATAAATAAGGATATGAATGATAATATATCATAAATCTAGCAAATTCATAATGGTATTTAAAGCTTTAAATGTGTGGTTTTCAAATAATAAGCAGTCCAAAAGGGAATTATTAAGCGTAAAGAACATTATGGAAGTTTAAGTAGTTTTTGAAATAGATAAATACTAGATTAATGTTAAAGATCAGAAAGATGTCGATATATTTTTAAAGACTTTGAATGTGACCCTTTGGCTCTTAAATTGTAAACCATATTTTAAAATTAGGTCAAAAAGTTTTGAAATTTAAAATTGTCTGTCAATTATTTTTCAGAATACAATTAAAGTTTAGTTATACAATCGGATTTGAAGCAGACAGACGGAATTGGACTGGGATGATTGATACATAATTTAAAAGTTCAGATGATTTTAATGGGTGCCATACTACAAAAATATAATAAATATTTTGCAATATTCTATAAAGTTCTGATTCGAAATGAGATGATATTTTTTAAAATTATTAAATTAGAATTGCAATTGATTTATTTAATTGTTTTTCAATAATGATTATGATGGAATATATTTCCTGAAAAAACCTTTCCATAAAGTACGCTCTAAAGTATAATAGAATTAATGTACAGTCAAATGAATTAATTAGAAATTCATTTAAGCTCAAGACATAAATTAATTTATATTCGGAACAAATGTTTTTCCCATGGAATAAAGTGTATTATTAGCATGCCTTTTGAGGTAAATGCAAACAATGCAATGTAAGAAAGCAGTATTTTCATTTAAATACACTAACAATTTGATTGATACGGGCAATTTTTTTGATTAAAATGAAAATTTATATATAACAAAGTTGTAGAGGATTAGGGAAGTCTGATATTTCCTATAATAATCAAAAGGAAATGGTTAGTCTCTTTTTTAAGAATAATGTATTTTTTAAAAAAATGGATTTTGAGTAACTCAGGCAAAGAAACCATTCTCTAAACTGAAATAACTTTTTCCAGTAGACGAATACTTTTGAGAAAGTTATGTTTTTAAAATAGATAAAATACACTAATTGTTTGATATAGTGATTAGCAAAATAAAGTCAAATAACTTTTTGCTAAGAATGGATTTAAAGAAATACTTTTTTTTACTAGAAGAATTGTTTTACTGCCCTCAACCAATATTACGGTAAAGGAACTTCATGAATAATACAATTTAATTTTAACTGACTTTGAAATTCAATATAACATTGAAAAATGAATAAGAAATTGAATAAAGCTGAAGAATACAATTTTGGTGATGAATAAAAAAAAACAAAGAAAGTCAGTTTATTTGATTTACAAACAGTCTTATTGCTATTTATTGTTTTAAATACAGAAAACAAATGTTTGTAATGTAAAGAAAAATTACTTGGATGAATGTCAGAGAAATAGAAAAACATGGGCTGAAAATAAGTGTTAACTGCAGTTATTACAAAATTTCTTGATTATTAAATTTAAGCTTTTAGTTACTCTTTGAAAATTGTAAATACTCTACCAATTTAATTATTCACCTGTGAATTTTAATTCAACTTATGGTGCCAATCGATTAATTAGTGTCAATATAAAGTCTTAACTTTATTACGAAAACACAACTGTTAACGTTTTTCTTAATTTTTAGAAGTAAATAAAGGTTTTTGAGTCAGCTTGAAGTGAAAAATTCATTGTGTTATTGACCATGATATCCAAAATAAGTCCAAAATATATGTTTTCAATGTAATATTTTCGTGATTTTACTGGTCAATCTATGTCTTCTTTTTTCTGCATGTATTCGACTGAAAGTTCCAAGCTTTTGCACATTAGTATATTCGTGAAAGCTCTTTTCGATCAATATTCCAATGAAACTGTTTCCTAATTAAATATTCAATCAAGGAAGGAACCAAACTTCATTAAAATGAAGATGAAACTCAAACGGATTCTTGATTTAATTCTCTCAGCCTCTACTGGATTGACTTTGTAAGATTTAATTTCAATTTCCCGAGGCTGTGATTCCATATGCGGTGCAGATTTTTCGCGTCGGGTCGAAACTTAGATAATACTAGCCGGAAGGGCACTAATAGGTACAGTTGTTCTGGGAGTGGGTTGTAAAGTTGTGTGAATCTCATTGAAGTAGATTTACACTCAGGTCACGTCGCAAATAAATCTTAACCTACGCGCACGATAATGCCCGGCTGGTCGTATTAAAAGCGTCGTACCTTGGAATTCCTGGAATTGGTAGAGGCACTACAACGCCGACATGGTCGTCTGGATAGCAAAGACAACGAGAACTTCGAATCGTAACTTTAAATTGGCTATCGAACGCTACGTACCTTCTTCATCGTGGTCGACGTACAGAGTATCGAGGAAAATGACCCCCGAGTGCGATCCTTTCTCCACGAGTTATTACCCCTTCGGAGACTCCGGGAATTTCGCAAACTTTGGCTGCATTGTTGTAACGAGCTATAATATCTGCTCGAACTTTACCCGCTCAACCAGCGAACTATCGAATGTTAAGTTTTCGATCTTACATCCGGATTGGACCTTCTCAATATCTATTGAGAACATCTTTTCTCAGTAGTTCAGATATATAATCCACTTTTCTTGTGGCTTTGTTTAATCTCACCCATAAATGAAATTGAACATGTGTCTACCAGCCGATAATAACAAATCCAAGCACAGGAAAATTACAACTGCAAATAAAAAAAAACCATAACAATGAACGGACAATCATGACATTTAGCAATAGTAAAAAGAACATTAGTAACAATCAATACATGTCTTAGCAATGATCAATAAGGACTCCTATCTATAGTCATTAAACACCATTAACAACAACATTACAAATCTTTTGCCAATGTCTGGAAATGGACAATAACAAAATGATCAAAAGTCAATGAATATCCCTAGCAATGTGTTATAATAAACTAAAAAACGATGAATAATAAACTGAGCGACGTAACCAACAAACCACATAATTAAAAATAATAACATTTAGCTACAGTTAATAAAAGCTCCCATCAAATGTTAGCAAGAACCTGTAGCAACTTTAAATAACAACCCCTAGCAAATTTTAATGCTAATCCTTCGCAACATTCAGACTTATAATCAAATTTCCTTGTAGCGTTGTTCCATTTGAATTATAAAGAAAATTAATGATGTGTCTAGCAACCAAAAAAATCATGGTTTAAAAAATTACAATCATAAATAAATTAAATTAAAAAAGTATCGTCGAGTTTATCAAACTTGTCCTACATTGTTACAGCGAACTATTATATCGACTTAAACTATACCAATTTTATCAGCGAACTATCGAATGTTAGGATTTCGATCATACAGTGGGATCCGAGCCGCTCAATAACTGTTGAGAACACCTTGTTTTTATAGTTTATACATATAATTGAATTCTTCTGGGTTTGTTCAATCTGTACCTAAAGGAAATTCAATATGTGTTTAGAAACATAATAACAAACGCTGGCATCTGAAAGTTAAAATGGAAGTTAAAAGATCACAGCAGCGGATAATCATCACATCTAGAAATAATCAAAAACAAAATAAGTAACGGGGAATACGTACTTTCGCAATGATCAATAAAATCTCCTCGCTAGAAACACCATTAAGAATAACAATAAAAATCTGTTGCCAAGTCATAGGAAATGACGAAAACAACAATATCAGTCGGCTTTGAATATCCCTGGCAATGGACTAATAAAAGTGAATATTATTTAATGACTATAAACTGTCAATAAGAGCCCACAGGATCAGTTAATAGCAACACCTATCAACTGTCAATAAGAACTTTCATCCAAAATTAATACCGACACGATATCAATTTTTAATAAGAAACTTTAGCAACAATAAATAACAACCCATTATCAATTGTCAATAATAAATTTTAGTAGCAGTACATACAGACCCCTACAGACTATCAAAAATAATTCTTAGAAATGGTAAGCAGCAGCTTCTATCAATGTTTAATAAGAACTATTTCTAACAGTAAATAATAGTCCTGAACACAGGTAAAAAGGCCTTCGTGACGGTTAATAAAACTCCAAGGAACTGACAATAAAAATCCTTAACACAAATAAATAACAAATTCTAGCAATTTTCAAAAAGAACTCTGAGAAATAGTTAATAATGATCCCTAGGAACTATCAAAAGTACCCTTGACAATCGTGAATTTTAAAGTTTAGTAACAAGCAATAAGAGAATCAAACAAGCTCAGGCAAGAAAAACCCTGTGCAAGATTGAAAAAAAACCTGTAGCAAATTCAAAGAAGAAAGCTTCGGAAACTGTTGATTACAACCTCTATAAACTCTCAATAAGAATCCTCAAACCCAATAAATAAAAACTTGCACCATTTTTTAAAAAGAGCTTTCATAAAAAAATAATAATAACATGTAGGAACTGTCAAAAGAATAGTTTAAAATCTTGAATAAATCCTAGCAACAGACAATAACAGAATCAAACAATGGAAAATGACAACCTTAGTAGCTTGGTATAAAAACTTCTATTAATAGTCAATGAAAATCACTAGGAATTGAAAAAACAATCTATTCCTATGAGAATTAAATAATTTATTTTTTGTATAGCAACAGTTGGAGTCAAAAAGCTAATATTAAACATTATTGTAATCTGTGAGGATTGATAGCAAAAAAATGTAATTTCAGTTTTTTCCTAAATCTGTACTGTCATTATTAAATTATATCACAAAGTTCATTATGATTTATGCAAATGATAAAGATAAAATAATTATTTTGTTTTCTTCGTGAAAGTTTCTTAAAATATAAATTTGATTGTTCCTTAATCATTTCTTTTCAAAGGATGATGTTTTCCAAAAAACAGTTTAAGTTTACGCTAAATGCAATCACAATCGATAATGTTAACCCCCACACTTCGTGTTTCAAATTTATCTAGTAGTAATTACTCAAGTTTAAACACATTCAAATTGTAAGTATCAAATTTCGATCGTTTCGAAATTACATCTAAGTTTGATTGCTTCCAAACTCAAAGCATTACAATTTATCGAGTTTCCTTGTTGAAAGCATCAGTGATAATATGTTCTTGAATTTGCATTAGAATTCTATTTAATCATAATAACAAGTTTTATGAATTCCAAATACATATCTTATAGTGTTTTCACTAAAGAATACTTAATTCATCTGAATTTTCTTCACGTCAAACTTATAAAAGTATTTATTTTATGAAGATATAAAAATTTCATTTTTATAGCTTTAAAGTTTATATGGTAAGAGTATAATGAAGAGAGAGATAAAAAGTAACGCTTTTGAGAGAGCAAAGACTTTTAAAAATCTTTAATGATTTTGAAAGTTGGTAGATTAGGGAACTTTCTGAGATTCGGCGAAGTTCAAAAGATTCCGGGAAATCCGAACGATTTTACGTAACCGACCAGACTGTTATACGCAACCCAAACCCTACCCGAAAGTTCCGTCTGCTTGCAAACTGTTACTTTCAACACGACTATAACTGCGGTACTAAAGCCACCTTCATTTTTTACTCTTATCCACTAACCAGGCCATTTTAGAAGTTATTCTTTAGGGGACATGTGTAGGCCGTGTGCTGTCATTTATGTTCGAAAAGGAACTTTTTTCAATTCTTAGGTTTTTAGAGTCCATAAAATTCAACCCTTGACACACTACTTTTCATTTCGAACACACCAGGTTCCTGTAAAGCTGATAGTCTCATTTTTGACACTCATTTTCATGTAAAAATTACTATAGAATATTTATAATTTCTATTTGTTTCACTAAAAATTTAAAAATAAAATCAAACCATGCCAATCCAGAAAAATTCAAGAGTTTTTTAAATTTTATATATCAGTTTAAAATCAACAAGTTAACATTATTGAATTTATTTATTTTTTTATCAATAATTATAACAGAAAAAACTTAAACACTTTCTTACATTCTCATCTGAGAATGTATTTGATTTTAGTGAAATTTGAACCCCCCCCCCCCCTAATGTTTCTGTAAAATTTCCACGTATTGAGATCGCCTGAATATAAAAAACAGGCTTTTACGAATGTTTTTATCTGGCTGTATTTTCGTGTGTCTGTAGATTTTTATTTTGTTAGCACGATAACTTTCGAAAGATTTGACAGAATAGATTGGCCTTTTATGTACTCTTTAAGTTCTTTAAGGTGAAGTTCGTTAACCATCCATTTTTAAGGGAAATTTAGAAAGTGAGCACATTTTGAACATTTTTAAGACCACTTTTTTCAAGACTACAAAATTGTCTACACGGCTACGCATAGTATCCAAAAAGACAAACAATGTATCCTAATGACGAAAATGAAATTTTCAGCCAGATAAAGCGTGATATAAAAAAATATAAACTGGAGAAAAATGTTTTTTTTTTAATACCCTACAAGATTATCCTAACAACTTTTTGAATCTTCTTGAAAACTCAGAAATTCAAATTTTGATTGCATAAAAAATAATAGAAAATCCTAAATTCTATTTTGTGCTCAAACTATGAAAATTAAGGAAAAAGATGAGTTAACAAAATTTGTGCATTTGGAAAATATCTACAAATTTGTTGTAAATTACTTTTCTCCGAAAACGTCATTAACAATACACAAAAATCTGCCCGCTGCGTGGGCACATTCTCATCACAACCTTTTTCTTTTAATTTCTTTGTCGTCTCGTGAGAGGTTTTTACAAACATTTATTTTAAAATATTTTTAATGTCGTTTTTAATGACTGGAAGAAAAACAGAACTACCAACAGTTTATTAATGACAAATTAATTAATTTTTATATTCTTATCTGAGAAGGTTTTCGTCAATTTTCCTTGTTTTGAGAACCCCTGAAACCAAAAAACAGGTTTTAAGAATATCTGTCTGTTTTTTTATACCAATAAAATAATTTAAAAAATCTATTTTTCGGCCAAATTATGAAAATTGCGACATGTGATGATTCAAAAAAATTATGCACTTAAAAAAGATCTACAAATTTGTTTTTGGTAACTTTTTGATCTGATTCGTAGATTTAATTTACTCATCAAAAACAAAAATTAAAAATCAAAAAATTTAAGTTTTGGACAAGCACATAGGCTACAAAAAAAATGAATGCACAAAAGTTGCTCTTATAAAAATGTACTAGAAATTTGTCATTCATAATTTTTCGATAGGGTGCGTATTGGTTGATTTAATTGTAAAAAATAGTATTAAAAACACAAAAATAAATTTTTGGAAACAAAAGTTGCTAAGCCAAAAAGTATATACAAATCCTTTATTTATAATTTTTAGGAAGGAACAGTAAATATTATTTAAATCATAGCAAATGAGATTAAGAATAATAAGATTAAATTTTTAGGAGATTATATAATAATATAAATTTATTAAAACGATCGATTTTTCAGGATAAATAAGAATAAAAATTAGTACAAAAAGAAGCAAATATTAAAATAATCATCATAAATAAAATTTGTACCTCATTTTGCAATATCTGAATTAGCAATCTTAGGCTGAGATACAGAAATAAGTGTAAAAAATATTTGATATAATAGTGTTGAACATAACGTAGAAAAGTTCACATGTTGGATAAAATCGAGTGCGAAGCACAAGTCCCGTGATGGGAATGAGTTCGTTAAAGCCGAATGAGCTTCAACGAAAGAGAATGAACCATCACCAAGTTACAGTTGTCAATGCTTTAACCTTTAATTTTAAAAATTCTGCGCACAAATGGGTTGTAAGTATAACGACAAACACGTTATCAAACGCGAAGCGCGCGATCCAAAAGTCTTGCTCCCTAGGCACGCTCAAACTTGCAAACTTCATACAATTAATTTCAATCAATGAAAATATATTTTGAGGTGACGGATGACAAGGCCGTAAAAAACATTATCATTTGAAGTATATTTTCACTTGGGAATAACCTGAAAATCACGTCTTTTTCAGGCAAGAATTACATGCTTTCAATAATATTTTTCTCATAAATGAACCGGCTAAATAAGTATCTTTTAATAATAAACCCGTGTCGAAAATTGGATTTTTCAAGTTTTTCCCGCTAATATTATTTTTTTGGTTCACATGTTCTTTTGAATTTTGGAATTAATAGAATTTTTTTTTAAATTTATTATGTGTTTTAGCATTTTTCTCTTACAATAGTTATAGAAAGTTTCGATTTTTTCCTAAATTTTTCAATTTGTTACTTCTAACTTTGTTAAATTGTTACCTTTGAGTTACTTCTATGAAATAATAGATTAAATTGAACAAAAATATTCATTTAACCAATTTGTTATTATTTTATAACCACATTATCGTAAAATAATGCTAGAATTTTTCGGTTCTTTCGAAAATTTCCAGCCTTTTTTCAACTTTTCACTGAAAGTGAGCTGATGATTATTAAATGTTAACACACCTAATTTGTTACATCATTTATTATTGTTTATTTCAACTTTTTATCAATTTTTCACTTAGATTGACATGATAATTAGTCAAAGTTAAAAAACATAATCGTGTCAACAATTTACAAGTGCTTACAGCTATCTGCTTCTAGAGAAATGCTACAAGGTTTTGTAGGTCAGACGAGTAGGTTAGTAATAACCCTATAAATTTTTTATTTTGAATTATAATACGAACTTTATGGCAGAGCTTAAATAAAAAATGTGAGAGTTCACACATTTTACTGTAAGCTTTTCTCTCCTGTTTCCTGGAGAAAACAATTTATCATTGATGATAATATACATAAATAATTGAAATAAAATATGTCTCAATCAAATGAATAACTGCTATAAATTCTAGTGTGAAATACAAGGTAAATGAATATTTTTTAAGTTTTCTTTTTAGAAAAAAATTTTCAGAAAATAAGATTGTTAGACCAAATCATAATAAACTTTATATAAAAACCGTAAAAAATTATTGAAACACCTACTAATAATTGCAACATTAATTCAATTGAAAAGTTACAAAAAAAGTTGGATATTTTAAAATAAAACGAAATGTTCTAGCTGTACCTTATGAGAATGTAATTATAAACAATAATACAGTTTTTAAAGAAATACTGTGTTAAATTTCAATAATTATTACTGCACTTTAACTAGAAAATTGACAAAAGGTTGGAAATTTCAGAGAAAACCACAACTTTCAAGCACTATTCTGAGAAAATATTAGTGTACCTAATAACAAATTTTTCAAATAATTAGTTCTGTTAACATTGATTAATTATTACTTTACTGTCTTTACGCCGTATACATATAGTGTTTATATTATTCACTTCTTGGTGTAGTGTAGTGTAGACACTACTTTATCATTTAGTTTTTTATTCAATTTCACTACGGAAACATGCTTTTTTCTTTTTGTTCCGTTTATGGTTTGTCGCGTCAATCGACGCAAGGTTAAAGGACAGGACGTGACACCTTTTCTGAACGCTGCTACTTACCACCAATTGTTCCCATTTAATTACTCCTTGCCTTTTCCCCTTTATTTTCTCTCATGCCAGAACCAGTTGGCCAGAGGCCAAGAAAAAAAGAACTAGATCATAATAGTTTGTTCTCGTTCAATAGGAACATAGAGGGTCGACGATTTTTAATTACGCTACCAGCCGACGCGACGGAGCGTTGCTCAGAACTCAGAAGCAGTGAAGAACGAAAGAAAATATAAGAAGATAATATAGAACGCTATACAAGCAACTTTATTACAAAGGGATATGGTAAAAGCCTTGCATTTGTTAGGAATTTGAGGGTGATAACAGCTCGCTAGTGATGTTTTATGGCATTAAATTAATCCGGAAACGCTTCTGGTAGTTTCACGTTCTATCATGGATAATTTAGAGCCGATGTGCTACGACTTTTGACTTCCTGTGATGAAGGTCATTAAATTTTGAGTGGTTATTCAGTCAATATTTAAATAAATTTCCATTTGTTTGAATGGCGTTCTGTTAGAATTTGTATGTGTCCGAACTATCTGACATTATTTTAACTTTTGCGATTTATGGTTTGACCTGACTTTCATTTCTCCAAATTACTATTTGACAAAAGCTTCATTTTTTGATTTTTCGGTAATGGATTGTTTCGAATTAAATTAAAAATTTGATACATATAAACGTTGCAGCTCAAAGTTATTATTATCATAAAATATGAGGGAGCTTATTTTTCTCTAGTCTTAAGATGGTTGCAGTTCAGTATGCTAAGGGTATTTTAGTTTAGGAGTTAGGTTTTGTCTCTTAATAGTCTGTATGGAGATGCCCCTGCATATATGTCATCAGCCACGGATGAATTTTTATAATGCGATCAAGTGATCTGATAAGAGCAGTATGCTTAAGGTGGGATCCAAAAACCAGAAAGTCGGTAGAAGTACAAATGTGTATAAATGTGAGAGTTTGTGCCACATCTTACCTAATTTTCTTTAGAATGACGATTTTCGGCTTAGTTTTGAAGTTATTCATTTTTAGTGACTTAGTTTTGAAATTCTGTTTTAAGAATGCTTCCATTTTTAACGAAGTTTAGAATCAAAGGGCCATGATGTATACAGGCGTCAGAGTGCTAAAACCCAGATTTGACAGAAAAAACAAAAAACTGTCTAGCTTTGATACAACTCTTTTTAAACAAAAAATCCAAAAACGCTTCGAAGAACTGTTAAGATTCAACGGACTGTGAAAAAAATATCTTGAAAGAAGGATCCATCTCCGAGAATACCTTTGTCAAAGGAATGGCGCGTTCCCGAAAACTTTGATTTTTATCCATAAAGAGTACCATAACTTTTTTTATTTTTAAATTAAGGAAAAATATGAATGTACCCTCGAGCTGTTGGTGAGCTATATGTATATATATATATAGTTATATATAGCTTGAACAGTTCAAAACCTTATTTTTTATTAATAAAGATAAAAATTTAGTAAACTTCTAGCGGATACTTTCTTTTTTAACCAATATTTCTTTTAATCGTACATACAAATTAAGATTTTTGCTTTAAAAATCCGAAAACACGAAGATTTTTTTCTTGAAATTCTTTGATAGACGTTTTTTGAGGCCTGAAAAGTTTCAGGTTAAATTCCTAATGAATTGATTGTTAGTAACAGGCAACGGGATAACTCAATATTTTCTCAACAGATTGGGCTATTTTATTCATAAATGAAATAGTTTAAAGTACTGCAAAATATTATTTTTATATCAGAATTTAAAAATGATGCCTAGGTGGAATAGCACTTCATTTTTTTTGAACATTTACATTTTGTAAAAAAAATCTGTTGTGTTCAATTTCGTTGAAACATCTAACAGATTGTGCAGTTTGAGTGAAATTTTTGTTTAAAAGATTTTTTTTTAATTTCACGGAACTTTACTGGCAACTATAAGTATATAAGAAATTATTTTTTATTTTAATTTGTTATATACTAATTGAAAAAATGTGTTGACATCTGCCGCAGATTTTTTCTTGAAAATGCACAATCCGTGGCATATTTCAGTGAAACTGAACTCAACCGATTTTTTCACAAAAAATGAATGTTCAAAAAAGTGGCTCCCTCCTTCGTCATTTTTGGATTGCACAATGTTAATTAACAAATTCATTTCTTGTGAACTATTTATCGCAGGATATTTGATAGAGGCTTATTTTATAGCTTATTTTATATTCTAAGAATAAAGATCTGTGAAATTTATACAAATTATTCGATGTTAAGTTACAAGTTTAAAAAATGTGTTGAGAAAATGTTGCAATCTCACGTTTTTTTTAAATCGATACATAATTGTATTTTTATTAAATCTTCATCCGTTCCACTATTTATATATTATCTAAATAATTATTCAAAAGTAAAAAATCTCAAAAAATAAGAAACCGTCGGAAAATTATAAATTTTCTGAAGTCTCGTCATTAAAAAAAATGTTTTATGAGCAAATTATCTGACAATCCTTCTGCATCTCAAAAGTTTCTATGTAATGAATTATTATTACACTTCTGGACTCTAACCCGGGGAGAATTCAACAAATAAAGTGCTTCACATTTTTTCACTTTCCGTAATGAAAGTGACGGAGCTTGAACAAAAACACCACTCTAAACTTTTGAAGCTGGGGTCTTGAAATTAATTTATGTACTTTTCACCTCTGAGGAAGTTTATTAACATTTATTCCAGAAAAAAAATAAAAAGATTGAAAAATATAATATTTTAGTCTCGAAGTGACAACATGAAGCTACGGAATTTTCAGGGAGTCTAGATTCTCAAAGGGAATACTCACATAAAAGTGACAGCTCTTGAATTTCAAAGAGATGACAAACTTTCATAGTACTAATTTATATAGTTTCTTTGCCAAATAAATCTGCATACAACTGTAAAATGTGAAAACAAAAAGTGAGTTTATCAAAACTAGAAGATAACAAGATATTTTGCTTCTTCTGTGAAAATGAGTACCTCATTCTAATATTTTCTAAGCAATTCTTCGCTAACAAACAGGTCATTTCTAGACAGATAATTTATAAAATGACAATTTATAAAATCATTCTTAAATAAGTTTTCAATATCAAGCTGTCAAAATTAGACTGACGTACCTTAAGCTAGGGCTAAATGGAATATGCTGAGAAAATATGAACACTTTTATTTTCTTATTTTATAATTTCATTTTGCTTCGGAATAAAAATCCAAAAAATTTTTTTGTAAAATAAATGACAAATTTTCCTTTGGAGACATTTTGGTTATGATATTTTTTTCATATTATATACCAAGCGTTTTATCATCTTGTTTCTTCAAATAATAATTAATTTAGAAGTTTCATAACTCTAGTGAGATCTCTACACAGAAAGAATCTCCCAAATTATTTTGTGGAATTTATATATTCTAAGCATTAATATTTAATTACAGTTTCTCGGATGTAATTTTTTAAGAAATATATAAAAATTTGCCCCAATTCGACCATTCTTTAAAATTTATATCTTATAAGGTTATAAGGATTTAAATGAATTTCTGATGAAATATTGATAAAGTTTAATCGTTACAATGTGAAAATATTGGAAAAAGCTCATGATTGGTTAATGCATATTTGATCAATTATAATCGCTCAAAATATGATATTTATCACTATTGTAGACTTTTCATGTGAAGAAGTTGATTTGACAGAAGGTCCTTAAAAAGGAATTGTTCCTAACGTTATCCGAAGGATACTATATGCTGTTTTTTGCTAGAAATAATTCTGTAAGAATAATCGTTTGCCCTTACATTTGAAATCGTCGATGTATTTTTATCACAAATACTTAGATTTTTTGTAAAATTAAGGGTATTGTCAATATAAAACTTAAGAATTTTGAATACTTAAAATAAAAAAGTTTGTAATTTTTAAGATGTAGGATGTAAGATGTAGGATTCAGTTTGTTTAATGTGGACAAATAGATGATGTATGTTAATTATTATTATTACGCCATTTATTCTATTGAACAATTTTAAAGAAAATAATTGTGGGACAATCAGCATTGGAATGAATCATACCAAAATAATAATTAAATTAACGTTAAAATTAGATAAACTGTAAAGGAACAATTTATTTTGAACAAATAATAATCTCACATGGAAGCGCAACAAAATATAGAATCTTCACGAAAAAACGTTATACAGAAAAAATCAGTAAATTCTCTGTTTAATATTAAGATTAAATTTTAATGCGTTCTTCTTCTGAATAATAAGTTGGGGAGGCGAGACCTCAAATACCTCCCTTACATTTCAGGCCTGAAAAAAAGGATTTTGAGTGAAAGGCTAAAAGGGGTTAATAAGGGAAGGATATTATTATTATTATTACACCACGGGGTAGGCGTGACTCACTCGGTAGGGGAAAGGAGTAGTATGTGGAAGGGATAGAGATTTTTCAGATTGATCCAGAATTCTCGTGTTATTTATTTGAATAACACGTTCGTTCCGCAACACTGCTTCGACCCAGGTTGCTGATCAATCTCTCTAACAATCACCCTAAGTAAAGATCCACACTAAGTCGTTCTATGAGGTTCCCCAGTTAGGTCCATTAATATCCAAGGTCTTTTGTTTCAGACGTTATTCACTCTACTGACATTATTTTTATTAACTATTTGCCGCCATACTTTACTGGCCTGGCATACTTCTCTAGCTTCTTTCATGTCCATGCATTTTTTCATGCAGGCTCTCGTGTTTCTGTGACTTCTTATGTCTCTTCTAACTAGGGTCTCATTCACACATTCTAACCATTCTTTCCGCGGTCTACCTCTGGGCACGCTGCCATTTACTTTACCTTGATACACTTGTTTCGTTAGTCATTCATTTGGCATTATCTCAACATGTCCGAACCATCTTAACCAATTTCTTTCCCATGTGTCCATTAGCGTCTCTTCTGCACCACATTTTTTTAGGATTTTCTCATTACTTACTTTGTCCATCAGAGTTTTCCCGCATATTATGCGCATGAATCTCATGTAAATTGCGTTAATTTTACTCTTATCTTTTTCTTGATAAGTCCATGTCTCGCTACGGTTATAGAAATATAGGAGGGGGTGATGTGTGGACACGAAGAGTGATTTTTATGCGTGATTAGGCTAAGATGTGTTTAAATAAAGGTGATGATTCAAGATGGAACGGTGAAAAATGTCATAGAGAAGGTAAATTGAGGGGGTATGTAACGTTCAGGCTTCAGGACGCTAAGGCGCTGGACCAAATTCCCTACAAAATTATTCTGAAAACTCAAAAAAGGGATTTTCCTCGTGCATGTTACATGAGAAACTTTCAATCAAAACTGGCACCTGTTCAAATTTACAAAAACATTTATAAAAAGACCGTAATGTAGCATAAATAACAAAGCATGTTGCGAATAACCAAATAAATGTCAACCTTCGATAGCTAAGGGTTTACTGTAATTAAACCGCTCGGCACCTAAACGTTCGACGCCATAACGGTAACGTCGAAACGGGTTATCAAGGAACTTTTGAACTACCAAATAAAGAACCCCGCACTAAATGTATGGGAAAATGGCTTTCGGTGGATTTAGCTGAAACTTTGTAATTTTTAAGGTTATAATTGTCGGATGAAATATCCGTAAAAGAATCTAAAAAATGGACAGTTTTAGCGCTGTGCGGCGCTAAGCGCTCAAGATCAGTGAATAAAACGAATTACAACAGATTTTGTTATAAAATCGATGTCAACATAGAAATCACGGTTCAGATCGTGGTCTGTCATATTTTCGCCTACACCGTTGACTCATATAGCGCGCTTCTCAAAACGAACAAACGCTAAGCGCCCAAGATTTTAACTTTAAAGGCAGAAATGGTACCCAAAGTAACATTAGTAACTAGTGCGCACATACCGATAATAACATTCTACATTTCGCAAGTGAGTTGAACGCTAAGCTCTCAAGATCAGCGAATAAAACCAATCCTAGTAACTTTAGCGACAAAAGCGATGTCACTATAAGAATCACGCATCAGAAAGTAGTCAGTAATATGTTTAGACACCCAATGACTTATATTACGCGCTTCTCGTAACGATCAAACGCTAAGCGCCCAAGATTTGAACTTGACTAAGTAATTACTTTTTTTAAGACAGAAATGGTATCCAAATTAACATTAGTAACTAGTGCGCACATCGATAATAACAGTGTACCCTTCACCAGAGGGCCGAACGCTAAGCGCCCATGATCAGCGAATAGAACCAATCCTAGTAGCTTTAGCGACACAAACGATATCTGTATACGAAACACGCATCAAGAAGTGGTCAGTAACATGTTTAGCCTAACCAATGACAATATGAGTCATCACCGTTGACTCATATAGTGCGCTTCTCAGAACGGGCAAACGCTAAGCGCAGAAGATTTGAACTTGACTCTTGGGCGCTTAGCATTTGATCGTTTTGAGAAGCGCGCTATATGAGTCAACGGTGTAGGCGAAATATGACAGACCATGATCTGAACCATGATTTCTATGTAAACATCGCTTTTTTAACTCAATTTATTGTAATTCGTTTTATTCACTGATCATGAGCGCTTAGCGTTCGGCACTCTTGAGAACAGTAAAATGTAATTATCGGAATGTACGCACTAGTTACTAATGTTACTTTGGGTACTTTCTGCCTTTAAAAAAGCGATGAATTAGTCAAGTTAAAATCTTGGGCGCTTAGTGTTTGATCGTTTTGAGAAGCGCGCTATATGAGTCAACGGTGCAGGCGAAAATATGACAGTCGACGATCTGAACCATGATTTCTATGTTGACATCGCTTTTGTAACAAAATCTGTTGTAATTCGTTT
>NC_046666.1:55763788-55832311 GCF_010883055.1 Belonocnema kinseyi
TTTATCCGGCACTTATAACCTTAAAAATTACAAAGTTTTAGCTAAATTCACCGAAAGCCATTTTCCCATACATTTAGTGCGGGGTCCTTTTGTTAAGCCATAAATATCCATAAAATCTTTAATTATAAGAGCGTATGTCTAAAATGTTCAGCTTGGAGATGCGAAATTTGCGAAACTCTAGTTCCTCACAAATTCATCTGACACAAAAAACAAAAAAGTTTCTTGATGTTTATATATTTTGAGTTATCTTGCTGCCGATTTTGAAAAATGTGAAACCGAGAAAAACGCGTTTTTAAATATTTACTTACATGTTAAAAATTGTTGAATAAAAAATTTTTTTTGCTTTCTTACGGAGTTTTTCTTTATCGGTCATACCAGCAGCATACATCAGCTGAAAATATTTTGGAGCAGATTTGGCGTAGCCTCGTCCCCACCACTCTTCGGCCGGCCGGCAGGCAGCATCGTTTGGCTAGCTCGAGGGGCGCGGGGCCCCTTCGAGGGGATAAAAAAGGCACCTGCGACTTTGAAACCTTTGTAGCTTATTTTTGGTATGCTAAGCTTCTATTGAGGCAAAAAAAATCGATTTTTTGAAGCTGTTATATGGGTCGCTCCCCCTTAATTCCAAGAGAATGAGGTGACGGGTTGTGATAAGAAGAGGATATGGTATTAATAAAATAGGAAACGAGTGGTGAGAGGAGGGATATACAAATGACAATTCTTGGCTATATGAAGAGAAGCAGGGTTGAAAAAAGGTGATGCTCATGGATAGGATGGAGAAATTTGCATTATAAAAGGGGAGCGATGATTATAGACTTTTAAGGAGAAAGGGAAGAGGGTAGGAGTACAGGCTGTTCCGAGTAAATGATAGTAATAAACGAGTAAGAGTTGTTGGGATTTTGGTAAGAAGGGAGGGGGGCGAAAGGATTTGGTAAAAAGATGAGATAGAGGGTCTCTGAGAGGGTAACGGTGTGGATATATAAAGGTTAAATCTGGATTGGATGAGACATAATTAGGGGTAGAAAGGGTAAATATAGATGCAGGAAAAGAACGTAGAAATACACGGGGAAAAATGGTTTTTAAAATTAGAGGTAAAAGTACTATGTCACTTAGTAAAGTTTTACACGAACTAGGTAAATAGTGGAAAACACATAAAATTCTGATAAAAAGTGCTAATACACAGGATTTAGAACTATTTCTGCATGGTAAAAATGATTATTTTTCTAAATGATAAAATTAGCAATATTTTAAAATTCTAAACCTTAAAAATCATGGGGTATTTTGAGAGGTATCTATGTATTTTATCTTATCCTAAAAAGCATTTTTTACCTGACTGCTTAAAATATAATACCTTATGTACAGTAGGACTAAATATAATGTAAATAGAGAGAAATTAATATTTTTAGAATAATATTTATTATGAAGGAGAAGACATCATACTGCATTACATTAAGAAAAATGCCTTGTATCCGATAGCGATTTGCGCTATTAATGAAAAATAATATTTTCCATCAACCATTGCACAAAATGAATAGTTATGAGAGTACTAAGCGCTAAGGTATAATAAGAATTCATACTACTCCACATCGTAAAAGTTCCCTTGCACTGTAGCTTAGATTAACTATGCTGCATGGTCATTTCTTTAAGGGTGCAAAGTACATCATTCTATCCGAGATGTAATAACTTCTATTTCAAATAATAAAATTTGCTCCTGACGATCTTTTTTTGCATTAAGATTTACTTTTGGAGCTAGATTCCATAACCAGTCGTGATTTAAAACGTGAATCATCGCGCATTCGCATGTTACTCAGTTCTTTAGTTGATATTTATTAAAATTTCCAATAACTTCATTGTGTATTAAAACAGTGAAGAGTAAAACTAAATATTTCACTATATATCTGTTGAAAAAACTGGAATATTCCATGGCAAACTATCAAAAGGATTACTTTTCTACATGAAGGTAAGTTTATCCAAAACGCAAACTTGTTTAAACATTATTTTATTATGACTTACATGTAAGAAATTCATGCTATTTTCTTCGTCATTTATTTATGTGAAAAATGAAAATTTTAGTTTTAACTATTTTCTTGTGGAAACAATTTATAAATGATCAAATAAAGGCCATTTCTCATATGATTATCCATACTTATTTATTCGTTTCTTATTGATTTCAATTTTCATAGAATTCACAGTTAAGTCTTCTTAATTTCAGAAATCTTATAAACGTAGGCCCATTATAGGTTCTATAAACTCACTGGTATAATTTATTATGCTTCCAGAAATTTGAACTATGTGAAATTGAGAAGACTGCATTATATGTATATTACTGCATTTGGCAGATGTACATCCAAGAGCATAAACGCATCCCTGATGTCACAGTTGCTGTCTCTCTCCTTCTAACCAATTTCAATGTTAAAGGGAGAGAGGTGGCACATTGTGACGTCAGCCAAAAGGGTACGAATTTCTACGTGTAGTCGACGCCAAGTAGACGCCGGTTCAAAAAATGTTGCAGGTATATTTCCCAGAAATTTCTCAACAAATTCGTAGGATGGAGAAAGATACATGGAGAGTGGAAATTCTTCATCATGTCAACAACTTGAATTTAGTACTTGCAGTCATCAGGCGTGTCTCTGAAGTTATTTTAAACCTCTATTTAGCATATCTTTAGCCTTTCTTATTGTATTTTAAATTTTAATGGCAAAAAAAATATTGTAGCACACTCTTTATTTAAGAAATTTTTCTTTTTGGAGAAAATCAAAATGCAGTGGCACGCTCTTTATTTCCAACGCTGATAACACCCACATAGATGTAGTATGGCACTGTTTTGAAAATATTTAACCTAATACATGATATTAACTGTTTTGCATAAAACTTCAGATATAGATCAAGTTTTAAAGGACAAAGGAGATCAACTTCATGGAAAAGGACTTCGATTTCAGCCTGTCATTGTATTTGCGGATCCAATAAGAAATTTGGAGTCGGTCTATGATGTTGCAGATAGAAAAAAAACTAATAAATAACTGAGAACGAAATACAGATAAACATATATAATAATAAATCAATTTTAATTGTACTTTTATAAGAAAATAACATAATATAATCAGCTTTTCTACCTAGCGTTAAGAGCTATCAAAAATGCCACACTTCATATTTTAAGCAATTACAGTTACTATTTGGTATAGTTCTAGAAATTATTCAATACAGTACTTTTAGAAATTTAGTCTGGCAAGAGCACACTAAACAGTTTGAAGTAGTAGAATTTACCATGTAGCATAGCGCATAAGGCTACTCTGCACGGGATACGCAATTACCTACAGTAGTTATGCATGTCACTTAACTAGGGTCAAGTTTACTATGTGACCAAATACAATTAACTCTTAAATTAGTTAGCGAAACTATGTTCATGTGGACTGTGTATTAGTAATAATGATTGAAACTACTATGTAGCATAGCATATGATGCTGGTT
Organism: Belonocnema kinseyi; assembly: GCF_010883055.1. Taxonomy (NCBI): domain Eukaryota; kingdom Metazoa; phylum Arthropoda; class Insecta; order Hymenoptera; family Cynipidae; genus Belonocnema; species Belonocnema kinseyi. The sequence goes on from NC_046666.1 coordinate 55,767,253, forward strand.
TGTTGGTGTAACATCCCTTGACTTCATACTATACATTATTTTAGTGAAAAATTTTAAACTACTATTAGGCTCTGTGTCACCAGTTTACTATGTGAAATAGTGAAAACTTCTCAAATTCTTAGCACAATTAACCAACTATTTTTCTCCGTGTATAGTGTGCTAGAAAGAGGTAAAGAGGATGATAAGGATGTGTAGGTACTGCTATGGAGAAGGGTAATATGGAGTATGACAGAATGTACATCGGGGGATGTGGCTTATGAAAAAGTGTTGTTGGGGAGCAACTAAGTGGATTAGGAAGATGATATGATGGTGGTAAAGTGAGGTGAGCTGTATTCTGGAGATTTTGAAAGAGTGCTAGTATTGAAAGAAGGTATTAAAAAAAGTGATAAATCCTCAAAAAATACAGTCCCTCTTGAACACGATTCTCTTCATTTTTCGAGAGAAGGTCTGCAGAACCAGCAAAGGTCATTTATTTGCATATAAATATTTATTCACAGAGTTTCATTTCGTGTATCTAACTCGGAGCGAGAAATTTCTCGCTACGTCAGCAGATTTTTTGTAAAATTTTCTTTTTATGATAGCTCGACACCCTCAAGAGAGTCGTATCCCGAGGGCTCATATTTCCGCGATTTACTCTTCACGTACAAATCTCCTTCTATGTAGATACCTATATGTTCTCGCAGCTCCTGCCCCGGGCAGTGTCCATCGCGATAAAACATCGGAAGCTGGCGAAACTCGGGTCTAATCTTGGCGGCGATGTTTTACCCCAACCAGCACCGTTCTCGATTCGACGGAGCGCCTCGTAAACTTACGAAAGATATCACCATGGCGATTAGACCCTCGTTGCGAGAACACAATTTTTCTGCTCTTCTGTCGAACACTGGAGACATCTCGTTACTCTCTTGAAAACGAAGAAAAAAAAAGGAGGAAGCGCAAGCAATTACGATAACGGAGAACGGAACGTTAGGAACGTGTGGTTCATCTGTCTCCAACTCGAAAGAACGAAAAGGTCGATACTGAGTTACGGATACGAGTTTGAAAAAGACTATATTGTGATCCGCTTTCGACTTTCCAACTTTTTAGATCGAGCGTCTTTGATTTCAGGCTGAGCTAAGCACTGAGAAAGTGAAGAAATAGGAGAGAAAAGGTCAAAAAGACGGAAGAATAATGAAACGAAGACATCTTTTATCAAACCTTTGAGGACAGAGTATTCTTTTCTTTCGAAAAAAAATAAGATTCGTTTCCTGTTATCTGTTGCTCAAGATGGTACGTTTTCTTTAGTTTTCTGGAACAGGTGCTCCAAGAGAAGAAAGGATCCTTACTAGAGTAGTCCGAAGAATTAAGTTTCGAAAAAGGGCATGTCCTTCCCGTTCAAATTTTCTGAGGTTTTCGGAAAAAAGTTTCTTTCCAGTTGCAATTAAATCTGATCATATAAAAACCTATTGCAAAGATCCGAAACCCCCCTTAATATTAGGATGGGAACAATTTTGTTTTCGGAAAAATGAAATTGAGGTTTCTTGGTTTTAACTTTGCTTTTAGAAGATTGTGAAAATTTGTTCAGGAGTCTCCATCGAAAAGTGTCTACTTAGTTACTTTCGATTGTTATGCACCCCATCAATCCTTACCTGGCCCGAACAATGTCCCAAAAGCGAAATTATTTATATTGCGCAACATTATCGCCTGAGCTCTGTTTTTTCTTTGTTGCCATACATTGCTTTTGTTTGAGAAACGAAATGTTGGTAGAAAACTCTAAAATTTCTATAAGTTAGTTAACTTCTGACCACGGCTCTTAGATACTGAAAACTATATCAGGTAACATATTTGTATTAGTTTGAATACAATTTTTTGTGTTCAAACAATTTTATTCTAAAATAAAATGTTCAAATTTATCTTATGCTTCGATTTATTTGGTAATTTGTCTTTCATAAGATGAACATTTTTTTTTCTAACCCATTATCTGATTATTTAATAAATTTTTAAAATCAATTGTACCTTTTTTATGGAAATTAGATAAAAAGTCTGATATTTTCTTTTGAATTTAGTTAAGCGTATCGCTTATTATTGAATGTTTAAATCTAAGGAAAATTATACTTCGAATGATTCATAATTCTTTAAAATAACTTTGAACGATAAAATAAATGTACTTTTTATAGAATGAATATTTACTTTAAAAAAATGTCATGACAAATGTGAAAATTTTTAACAAGAAAATACTAATTATTTAAAGAACTTATATAGCATCTAATTGTTTAACATGACGAGAAATACTGGTTAAATTGTTTAAAAGATTGGATAATAGTTTTAACATAAAATGTTGCTCTTCTGAATGACAAATGACCGAATTAATTACAAAAGACAATATATTTTAAACAATGACTTACCATCTTTCAGAACAAAAAGTTTTACATAACAACATTCAAACAAATAAGATTTTTTAAGTAATGGCGTAGTAATATATGAATGACACAGAAATGTATCAATAGGCTACAAATTTAACCAAATTAAAAAAAAACTAGCATTTGCTCCCTCTTTTAAAGAAAAAATTACAATAAAGTGATAATGAACTGTTAGCACCATTACACTATTATCTCTAACTTTTAAATTTATCTCCATTTCAAAAAAATATTTTTTTGGTAAAGGGAATCATGTTGAATAAACTTTTTTTTTTTTAATTACACTCCTAGAAATTGTATGTAAAATGTACAGAGATACTAATTATATTAAAAATTCTAGGAAAGTTTAATCTTTTAAAATTACGATAATGTTTTCAGGTCTATCAAGAATATTGATTTTTAATTTTTAATTTTAATTGTGTCTGCGTGAATTAAAGTGGTGCGCGCTTTTGTAAATGGCTTATAGGAAGACCAAGAAAAGACAACAAAGGAGCTTTTGCAAATTTATTCTCCACTAGGATGGATTCTCTTCGTGTCCTGAATTTATAATTTTTCCATAATTTCAATTCAACAGAGTTTCAATAAATTACAATGTCTTAAACTGTAAAATATTCTGTGCTTTTCGAAAGTGAAAATAATGTAAAAAGAAGTAAAAAAAATGTTTAATTTCTGCTTTCTGACAGAACTTTTTTTTCAAAACAAAAAAACGCATTACAGTATTCCATGTAAGTTTGATTTTCGTCAACATACAACAAATTCTGTTTAATTTATAATTTTTTAGGTCAATAAAATGCTTTAAAGTCACACCGCTTTTTGTGTCCCCTATACACGTTTAATTCTGTAAAACAAATTATTTTTTAAACAGTTGATTGCTTGTAAATATCGCAGAATGAATATATGTTATAGATTTTAAGAGTCTCATAATGATTTTGACCAATATTGTAAATTATTTTAATAATTGATAAACTGTTTGAAAAATATTTTTCTGTTTACGAGCTTAGATGACTAATGAAGAACAGAAAAATCCTATTTTCAAAGCAATTTTTCAATAAATTTGGATATCCTTATGTACCCTCTTGTTTATTAATGTATCTCTTACTTTTTAAACTAATTTTTTATTGTTTGAAAAATTAAAAATCGTTTCAATAATTTTTTCTCGCTATAAATCTGAAAATCATGTCATTTTATCGCCATCGATTCCCAGACGTCAAGAAAACTTCTTTTTGATTTAGTAAAATGTGTTCGACGCTTATTCGTGATACAAATTTCACTAAGCCTAGTGTCAGCAATATAAATAATAAAAATAAATTTATGCCTCATTTCAAAGAATTAAAATTGTTTATTTATTTTTAATACACACAGATTTACCATTCCAAAATGGTAACACATAACTATACAATAATTCTCAGGTTATTGGAAGATTTAAAAAATTTTCATAACTAAAAACCTTTGTTAAATAATTTAACTCAAGAAACAAAGAAACACTTTAACAGACCCAAATTTGTTTACAATTTGTAGTAAGATAATGAGATGTTTTTTAAGCATTTAAATATAATTTACACATACACATTGCATATATGTTTGTACTTCGATAAGCGAAATTAAAACTATAAAAAATGCCGATACTTATACGTTTTGAGAGATAAAGAATTATTTAAACAGTATAAAGCTACGCATTTGATAAGAAAAGTATTTCGGAGAATATTTTGGAAAGCAAATAAAATTAAAGTACATTTAAAGAAAGTTTTTGCGATTTTAGAGATTGTAACAGAATTTAAGATATGTCAACGAATTTTACTAGATTTAAAGCATTTTATTGAACCTCTAGGGATTTGAATGGTCTTTTTGAGATTTTTAACGGATAAGTTTAATTTAATTTACATTAACAGGATTTCAAATTATTTCTCCTTATTTTAATGGATTATCACGATTTCTATCGATACTTATGAAGAAATTAAAAAACTTTCAAAATATTTGAAGATCATGATTTATTTAAAAAGATTTAAAATAATTTCGAGAGATCTCAAAAACTGCGAGCAGTATTCAAAGATGTTTTCTGTGAAAAATTTATTTGTTTTCTTTGTAATAATGAATAGGTAAATAAAACGTCTTTTATATAACTCAGAGCCTACTCAATTTTTCTTGATAATCTTAGGACTGGACACGAAGTTAATAATTTTATTTTTTATTTTTTTACTGACATGTACATTCTTTTTGGACATTTAAATATAAAGAATCTAACCTCACTAATTGTACCGAAATTCCCCGTTTCGTAGAAAATTAATGTACCCCAATTAACTACAATAACAGCAGTCTGATCTTCATTAGAAACGCTAGAATTTTCCCGAAAATTTGGCCAGAGAAGTGGAAAACTGCAGAAAACAAAAACTTCTGATCACAACCGGTTAACGACATACGTTTTTGAAAAAAAACATTCGGTATTGTCGACTTTTCCCATCCAGCCAAGGCGTCAAGCCGCCTGCTCAAAATCAATGAAAACCGTTGAATACGCGACTAAGCGAGAATCTCGAGCGGCCAGCCATACGAAGATTTAAACAAAAATAAAGGATGAAAACAAAGAAATTAAATTTTTTTAAATGTGGAACCCCTATAATCTGCAAACTTAAAATGTAAATCGCTATCCAACTTCAATCCACTTTAGTCGCAGCCGAGCAAGAGTCATTATTTCAATAAACATTTTGGCTCCGCTTTCGCATTGAATTGTGTTGACACTGAACCAAAATCGAAATCCTGAAGTATTCAGTATTACACTTGAGCACACAAAATAGAAAAAGCTTTCTGCTATCGGGCTTTAGATCCTTTGAGATTTATTCAAAAGGGATTCATGATTTCATTTGAAATACAGGTCCATTTAAGAGATTGCTTCCGAATATGTCCTGTTGACGCGAGTCTTCCTGTGCATAATATGAACACTCGAAAATGCGTTCTGTGGTAACTACATCAGTATCTAGGTGCTTTCGTACACATGGGTGGCTTAAAGTGGAAGATAATTGGAGAACCGTGCGGCACTCTCGGACAGGCGATCGTTTTCCCTCTGTTCCGTGGTCACTGTGCTCTCAACTCTCAAGTTTCTGAGGGAAGGGGGATGAAAAGGGATGTAAAGGGGTGGTAGGGAAACAGAAGGAGGTTCGAGAATCTATCGATCCTGAGCCACTGGCTTCGTTGGTTGCCAGCGAGCTTATACTCTGGCGACTTATTGCAACGACTAGTTGCCGAGTCGTGTAACACTCTCGAAAACTAGTTCGAGTGAATAATGGCCTGGAACAATGTGAAACCTCTGGAATCGCGAGCCTAAGCTCCGTGAAAAGCCGTCTTTGGTAGTTTCCAGATTTCTCCTTCAGACTTATTTTCCGTACTTCCGCCGAGAATCAAGATCCACACAATGCCCAGGGCATCGACTCTTGAATTAAGACCGTGGGGATTGAGGCACTTGAACGCTTTCAATTATTTGGCTTAAAGATTAGATTTTTCCTTTTAGAAAACCAGGTGGAAGTCGAGTTATATCTCTCTTTATTATAAAAAGGTTTCGTCAAAATTACCTCGCCTTTTATAATATCCTATGCACTACATTAACCCATTTTTCAATTTAACCAATGTGTTACATTAACCAACGTGTTACAGTAACTCATGTGTCACATTATCTCAAGTGTGACAGTTTCCTATGTGCCAAATTCTTATTCCAGTTCATGCTAAATTACTATCTTATGGCACCCAAATAATTCCCGACCACCCAAAAATATCTTCTCTACGCCCTACTATATCTGATCCTTTCTACCCTTGAATCACATATCCATAGCCACAACTATAAAATCACCTTGGCAGCACACCAAATACCGATGCATCAAATTTAGCTGGAAAATAGAATCAAAACCTTGCATGAAAGGTAGTTCTTATTTTTTATACAATGTAGTTGTGAAACGTTAGAAACGTTTTGTTTTAATGGATGTTTTTGTGAGAACCACCATCCACTATTTATGATATCTTTTTATTCAGATATTATACCACTTTACCCTAAACTTACGCTACTTTTCTTTGATCTTATAAATTTTCCTCAAGTCGTTGTCGGTTTTCCTTCATCTAACGATGCTTTACCATAACTCTATTCTGTTAATTAACCTGATGATAATGACTACTTTGTTCGACATTTATAGTACTTATACCTCTTTAGGAGTGATCAACTGTGTGAGAAATCGAAAACGTACAACTAGCCACTACCCTCCACCAATACTTTCACGGAGAAACCAGAACTGCTGGTTAAAAATAGCTGGTTAAAAAAAAACTGGTTCTTCTTCTAGGCATCAAAAATAAATTTAAATTTAAATAATACAAATTATGATAATCAGGTTTAATTAGTTATATGATTGATATTAATATTAATCTTGAAATAGGAAAAAAGAAATTCCGTAATTTTTTGTTCATTTGATTTTAACAGATACCGGTTTTGACTTTAAGTTTACAATATGAAATGCATGAGGAAGTATAATTTTCTGGACTTTTTGGAATAATTTTTTAGGGTTTCGGAAAATGTGATGAAAAAGTGTAGAGGCTTGTAGAAAAGTATTCTGCGAAGACTTTCATGTATGAGACGTGTGGGTTTCAGACCCCTAACACACTCAGCGCTAGTCCCTGAAAAATACCTTTGAAACCAACCGTGTAAATTCTTCATTAAATCGACCTTGTGGAAACTATGTTTTCGTATTTTTTTTACATAAAATTATTTATATTGGTCTGGTGAAATATTTATCATCATTTCTAAATTAATTTTCAAATATTTAAACGAATAAAATTTGTTTATTTAATTCTTGTTTTCAAAATGCTTTTTGTGTTGAAAATTATTATTATTTCTTTAGTGGTAGAATAATCAATACTGGTCAATTAATTTGTAATTTTCAAACAAATTCCATTTGTTTAAATAATTTTGTTTTGAAAATTGTTTTTTTCTAATAAAAATGATTACTAATGGTCCATTAGGTAAATAAATGGAAATGAATAAATGGATGATTAGTGGACAATAAATTGATGTCCCTTAATAATAATAAATTGCCAGTTTGACAAATTTTTGAAGAAAAAAAAAACATTTTTTAGGCAGATCGGATTTATTTACAAAATTAAAAATCAATGCACTAATTTTGTTGAATATTCTACTAGATCGGCAGTAATAATTTTTATAACAAAAGAATGTAAACAAGTCGATTTTGGTTAATTAATTAAAATTTAATCTAATAATGTTGATGAATATTGCACTAAAGAAATATAAATAATTTTCATTAACTTTTAATATTTTCTAATGAAAAAAGAATTAAAAAAGTATTTAAGTAAATTTGATTTCTTTAAATTTTGGAACGTTGCCCTCTAGCATGAAAAAAATGCCATGTATTTTTGGAACACCCTAATGAGCTTAGGATACCACCGACTACAGACAGACACCTTCGTAAAAATGTTGAAATTTTACAAAACAGGACCACTTTAATTTGAAGAAATTTGAATTTATCTCTAAAAATTAGGAACTTTACAATTCCAATTCTTTAGAGTTTAACAATTTTTTAAAATTGAAAGTGCTAAAAATTAATAATTTCAGTTTTCTACTTTATAAGTGGGACAATCTTGAGCTATATGAAACTGTACTAGTCTCAATTAGAATAATTAAAAAATTTTGAATGGAAATCTCCTCTTGTTAAATAGTTTTTAACTGAAAGTGTCGAAAAATTAATCATTTTAGTTTGCTACTTTACAATTGCAGCAATTTGAAACTGTATGAAACAGAAGAAATTCAGATCAGAAAAATTCATAGATCTGAATATTCGTAATTTTCGGGTTGAAATTGAGATAATTTTTAAAGTGTGCAATATAAAAATAAATCTTTTAATACAATTTTTAAATAAAATTTATTGATGAAACAATTTTACAATTTAATCCACCAATGTTGTGCACATTTGAAGTTCATTGTTAATAGGTGAACAACCTTTAGTGATTTTTTTTGTATATATTGATTATACATTGCAAGAAAAGCAGAACTGTTTTATATTGTGAGTTTTCATTCTTTTGAATACATTTAATTTAGAAGCTTCCAATTCGAAAAATTTTTATTAGAAGGTCTCCAAATAAAAATGGTTCAAATTTTATAGTACCGAACTTAGCAAATGCACATTTTTGAATATTTTCCATTTTACGGTTGCATAACTGTGAAAGCATTGAATTTGAATTTATTTAAATTTGTGAAGTTACTTATTCAAAATTTTACCGCATACGATTCCTCAATTTGGAAATTCTACTTTAAATACTTTAAATTTTAAATTATTAGGTTTAATAACTTGAATTTTTAATTTTAAATTCATAGAAAAGATGTATTGAAGCCAGAAAAAGAAAAAGTGTATTTCTAACGTACATGTTTTGATTTTCAAGTAGTTTATATAGGCAATTTTGAGTAATATTAAGAATCTTGATAATTAGTCATATTAAAAAAAATATTCAAGATTATTGAAAAATAGATTATAGGCGTATAGGTTTCTTAAATTTGAAGTTAAAGTGTCCTACAAGTGGGCTTTGACAGTAACAATGTTGATCAGAAATCGCCATATAGAACTAGCCAATCAGAGAAGTGCACTTTTTGAAGTTTCGTAAAGAAAAGTTTGAAAGCACAATCTGACAGTTGTTTACAGAACATCCATTTTCATGGTTCGATTTGCGAAAAACATCATGAAATAAATGTGAAGAGTTTAAAAATTGGGAATCTGTTTACGAGTTTTTGGTTGTTGTTTCATTAAGTGAAAAAAACCTTAATTAATATAAAATTTTAGTAGTTTAAATGTTTTCTAGTTAAAATAGCTACGTCGCATTAAAAAAAGGTGACAATAAAATATATGTTCTTTTTATGAACATTATGAGTTCTACACTGAGAAAACTATATCGCATGAGTTACAATATATATCGTAATTTCTGCGCTATATATCGTAATTACCGGATTATGATAGCGCAAAATCGTGATATCGTACATTGCAAGTTTTTACATTATATACCGCATAATTGTGCAATCTATAACGTGAGAATTCAAACTTATCACGCTATCACATTGAATTTCTTCTTTTTTAATCTCGCGAGGATTCGAGTAGTCAGCAAGCGATCATAGAAATAATTAAAGGTAAGGTTTACATCGATTCCAGGTGAAAGATTCACCGTAACAAAAATTAACCTTCCCAGATAAACTTTACATGAATCAAAGATAATTTCCGATTTTTAACCCTGCTTGTATAATCTTTCATCCTATAATCGCTCAATTTTTATTTGAGGTGTAGGGAAAATTACGACGTCAGCGTTATCCAGCGTCGTATAACTTCAATAAATTTGGGGAAAATGGGGATTCCCAGCGGTCAGTTACATTTTGCGCTTTTGCTAAATGTTATTAAATCAGTTTTAACTCGCCTACAATAACGGGATTTATTTTTGAGGAAATATGTCAGTAAGAACAAATTTTTTGTGCGTTTTCTGTTGTTGATTCAACATGTTTTACCGAAATTCGCTCACTTCAGCGCGACGCAGTCGACGAGTTCAGAATTATTTTTCTAACCTCAGTGAAACTTTCGCCGAAATATGTTTAATCATAAACCGTTGCCGGTCTTACCTGCAGCAAATTCTTACTTTTTTCTGTGACTGTTTTAAATTTGGTGTCTCTATTTATAAGTCGAATTCACTCATACTTAGCCTTTTCCCCATTGCTGCTGAGGACGTTGTAGCAGACGACAGCAGCAAAATTTAACTTAATTTTTTTCTGTGATATCAGCGCATTATAATATCGTAAAAAGCTGCGGGACCTGATTGTACGTTATCACATTGCGCTTTCTTCCAATATAGAGGTTTTGCGATATCATTGTGCGATATCTTTTTCTCCATGTACGGTTGAGCAAACTGATCACTCATGATCCACCCGATAATAAAAATTCTCTTCACAAAAAAAAATTCTTCGATATCATATGACCTCACTATCATTATCATAAATCTAAAAAGGTCCTTTTACATTTATTAAACCAATTCAGCTTAATATCTTTGTGAATATGTGAGAAATTTTAAAGATATTAAAGCGACTCGTATTTTACTTAAAATATAATAATTTAATCAAAATTCGAAATATTTCAAAGTTTTGCACGTCGAATCTGACGATTTTTAGAACATTTTAATTTATTTTATTCAATAAAAACAAATCTAGAACTTATTTAAGTGGCCTAGATGATTAAATTTATTCACAAGAAAAAATCCAGAAAATTATATAAAATTCTAAGTTTTTTAAAGCAACAGGACTTTTTGGAATCGCAGAACACTTTACAATTTTCGTAACAGATAAATTGTATTAGATTCCAGAATATTGAGAAACATTCCAGAACTCTAGAACATGTTAGAAAATTAAAAAACCATCTGGAATTTTCTAAAATATTCCATAGTTATCTAGACAAATCTATAACTATTCGGGAATATTAGATCGAGAATATATATACATTATATTCCAGGATAAATTTAAAACGATAAACAATGAGGACAATCATTTCTTAATTTAAAGTCCTAAAAAGAAAAAGGTTTTATATAATCAAGCGATCAAAACTGTATTATTTTTTTAATTGAAAATTATCACATTTCATATGAGTGATTCATATTTCGCAACTTTATTTTTTATTAATTTTTTTCAATTTAATATCTTAAAATTATTTACTTTTCAGTAGAACATCCTAAAAAATAAATAATTTTGTGTTATTTTTACATAAAATCCAAATGGATGAATATAAGGATATCTGAAACTAACTCAGATAATAAATAATTTCTTTAATTTTGAATGGTTATAATTTTAATGTTCTGCATTTTTAGTTTTAACGTTAAATTTTAAGTTTTTCTGTTTCAAAAGTTTTCATTTCAGAATTTAAATATAAAAGTTGTCTTTAAAAAATATAGTAACGATTTTAATGTTTAAACTATTTAAGTTTACTGAAAATAATTGAGATGTAAAAGGGCCTGGATATCCGAAAGTTTCAATATTATTTTCATTTATAATTACTGTATATCTTAAGCGTTTTTAAAAATATTTGAATTATAAAGGTTTTTTAATCAGAAAATCTTCTATTTTTTGATGGTTAAATTAAAGTAACATTTATTTTGAAAAATTTAATTCAATGTTAATTTCAATTTTTCAAATTTGTCCGTTTTTGATTAGAAATGTTGAAAGTTCAATTACTTTTAATTTTTAACGATCCACTTTGGAAAATTCGAATCGAAGTATATTCAATTTTTTAGGTTGTAAATATGCCTTATTTTTGAAACTATAATATAAAAATATTCAATTTTTAAATTTTTACATCAAAATTAAAATGTTGAATTGTAAACCCTTTGAATTAGAGATTATACAATTTCAACATTTTCCTAATGAAAATGTCCAAATTCCCAAAATGTATTCTTGTTTATTTCAATTTAAAATACTCTTACCCTGAAATTATTTAATTTTTAACGATTTTATTAACAAAGTATGCAAGTTTAATTTCTTTTTATTCCACTCCAAAAATTCTCCTTTTTCAAAATTTTACTTATCTGCTATATTTCGAATTCAAAAAGTGAGCGCATTTTGAAAATTTTTGAGACCACTTTTTTCATAATTTGAAAATTCTATGGGCGGATATTTATAGTATTAAAAAGAACAAACAATTTATCCCAATGACTTGTTTCGATAAAAAGAAAATTCTTAGAGTTATAGCGTTTTCAAAAATTTTTTAATCAACCGAAAATCAAAATTTGAAGCCGAAAAACGCACGATATGAAAAAAAGTCATGAGAAGAAAAACATTTTTTTTAAAGCCCTAAAAGATTATCATAACCAATTTTTGGATTTTTTTCAAAAATCGAAAATTCAAATTTTGAGTGCACAAAAAATAATGGAAAATAAAAAATTCCATTTTGTGGACAAACTATGTAGGATAAAAAAAAGGTGAATGAACAAACATGGTTATCCCAAAGAAGATCTACAATTTCGTTAACAATCACTTCTTGATAGGACGCGTACTTTTTGTTTTATTCGTGAAAAATAACGTTGAAAAAAAAATTAAATAAAAAAAAAATGTGTGGAAAGCAACGAAAGTTACGAGAAAAAAATCCAACAAAACCTATTTACAAATGTCTGTCGGAAATCGAGCGCGCAGCGCGAGTGTCACGATGAGAATGTGTACCTCAAAGCCTACAGAGCTTTGAGAAACTTGATCTTTGACTATACTTAATTAAGTAGACAATTCAGAATATGAAGACGGATATAAATACTGCCATCTAAAAGAGATCTTTTTGATAAAGTTTTTTTCAAGCGTTCCAAATTCAAAGAATAAATATCCGAGCACATTTTTTGCTTTACAGTTATTTTTCTTTAACTTAGCATTTAATGATTCCATTATTAGTAGAAGATTGATCGATTTTGGTTAAAAAATTAACAGTTTGTCAGAAAATTTATTTATTTTTTTGGTTATTTGTCTTTCTTGGTGGAAGGTGGATCTTCTCGATTAGATAATTTAATTGCTGGGTTGAACATATTTGTTAAAAATTAATCTTATTAATCAAGCATCGAGCTCTTTAGTTGAAATATTCTCTATTGTGTTGAAAAAACGTTTCTTTTTTTAATTCATTTTTATAACTGAAAATTGAACTATTTCATTATTGGTAGAAAACTGATAGTTTTTGGAACAAAATTCAACTATTTGATGAAAAATTTTTTTTTCCATGTTAAAAATTCTATTATTTTTGTAGCGAAATTAATCATTGGGTTGAAAATTAACTGTGAAGTTATAAATTATTATGTTTTCTAAAGAATTGGCTTTTTTGTTAAAAATTGAGAAACTTGGTAATATTCTTTTTCTTATTTAACTGGAAAATGTTTACAGGTTGAAAATGTGTGTTTTTTATTTAAAAATTAGACTATTTTCGTCGTAATTTATTGATTTTCAGTTGAAAATGCATTATTTTAGTAAAATATTCGTTTGTGTTGCTGGATAAATCATATTCTTTGTTGTAAATTCGTATTTTATGCTTAAAAACTTTTTTTGACTTTTTTCTAAAATATTAACTATTACATTTTTCGTTGAAAAACAAAAATATTCGAAAAATTAAATTATTACATAATAATTTATTTAGAATTAATCTTTTCCGATTGATAATTCAACTACCCGTACTTGATTAAAAGTTTTAATCCTTTGCTAAAAAATTCTTCTTTTTTTGATAGAACAGTCGTTCTTTTAGCTTGAAAATATAACTATTCGCTTTAAAATGAATCTGCTTTTGATTGAACTTTGATCCATTTTGTTTCATAAAACGTCCAATTGGATAACCATTCATTTTTTCAGGTTCCAAACTCAACTGTCGCGGTTAAAATTTTAACTATTATTTGAAATTCGTTCCTTTTTCTTGAAATTTCAACTTCATGGCTGTCTAATTAATAATCGTTGCTAATTAATATTCTTTTTGTTGAAAATTAAAAGATTTGATTAAAAACTAATTTTTGTAGGTTTAAATGTTAACTACTACAAATTTGAATATTTTGTTGAAATTTATTTTTTTCTAATGCTGTTTCGAAAATTCTTCTGCTTGGTTTAGAAATGCATCCTTTTTGGATGAAAAGTATATCTTCCTTGGTAAACAAGTTCTTAGTTGAAAATTCAAGTTTCTTTCAACAATTTTTTTTTTTTCTTGCAATTTCGATTATTTTTCTAAAAATGTAAATATTTATAGTTGAAGTTTATTCTTTTTTGTTCGAAAACTCGACCATTTAGTTGAAATTTTCGCTCTCATAGGTTAAAAAATTAACTATTTGTTTCAAAATTTCTTTTTTTTTTTGCTTAAAAATTTAACTATTTGGTTGACTATGAAACTGATTGGTCTAGAATTAATGTTTGTTTTTGTTGAAAATCCAACAGTTGGGTTGGAAGATCGTTTTTTTCATTTATATTTTCGGGTTTAAAAGTATGTTTATCTTTAAAACTATTATACTTTTTATCTTGGAAATAGTCCCATTTTTAATTTGAATAAATTTGGTGAAAAATTACCTCATAATCCCGGTTTTAAAATCTTGTACTTTGGGATGTTTTATTTAACGCCTTTATCGAATAAAATTGAAAACAAAATTTTTGCTTAAAATGGGAGGAGGCAGCAATTTTTCATATATTAATTACTTCGGTAAACCCAATAGTCTCTGGCAAGGAATATTGGAGACATTGCATATTTTTGCATCCCAATTTTGAGAAAATTCAGCTGAAGCGATCGAAATATATAGCTAGTCTCAGGAGGAGCAGGTGTGGTATGACATCAAACTAACAAAAAGTAGTGTCTAACATTTAAGAAGACTTTAGAAAAGAAAAAATGTAGTTCTGACGGAGAGTTACAATATATTAAAGCAAAAATACCGAATTATTTTGTAGACCTAATATTTGTGACCTTACGCTGAGGGGTTCAAGCTTTGTGCGATGATATGTGATGGAAAAATGAAGTAGTCGAGAAGGTGTTAATAATAGCGAGACGTGGTTAATGGCCCACATCAAAGAACCAGTTAGAACTGGCTCTTTGATCCTGGCACTTAGTTTTTGAAGGGCCCCTGAACATAATTATACGTGACTAACTTTTGCTTTAATTTTCATAAATAAATATAAAATACCCATAATCTAAATAAATAAATAAGGAAGCATCGTCTTATCTATTTGGTCAACATAAAAATATTTCTCTTGAACTTCTAGTAAAGAAACTTTATAAACGAGATCCAGTCTCGGGTTCTTTATCACATTTCAAGGTATTAGGGAAACAGGACTCTTAGTAGCGACGCATCTCTCCTCTCTAAATTCACGGTTCTTTGCCACTAATGCGCATGCAAACTACGCTCTCTCAACTTTTGTAAAGTATTCCACTGCACTGCGCGAATCTACTGCACATTTGGAGAATCTGCATATCTTCGAGCCTCTTCACAGACACTTCTCATCGGCATCCTTCCTCCCCCTGAACCCCCTGATTTCGCAGAATGTCTTCTGAATAAATGCTTTTTCTATTCCTTGCTATCCTATCTTCCAGTGCATTCGTTTTCCTGTACTCCCTCCCCTTTTCTTTTCTCCTCTTAGTCGTCCACACTGCACTCACTGGTCACCCTCCCCATCTTCAAGAGTCTCCTTCGCTTCTTTTGGTCTTCGGCTTCGCTTTTCTGTCATGCTGAACAGAATGGTAAAACTTTCGTGTTACTGTTCCAGTATGTACGAACTTGTTCGTTACTAAACTTGTCGAATGAAGAGATGGGGATTCCTTCTGGATGGTCGGGTGCTTTTCTTTTTTACATCGTTTCTGACGCCAGGCGTAATTACGGTGGCTATTAACAGCGGGAGAGCTGCAAAATTAGAAAAGTATCTGACCTAATTTTTTGGACAGTATAGTTGAGTGAGTTGAGACAAAAATTTTTTTTTAATGTATAATATAATGTAGTAGCTTTAAATTGAAGAGAAGGTGAGCTTAAATTTCTAAACATAAATAATTTTAATTAACAAAAAGAAGCTAAGTATGAAAAAAACTTAAGAATTTAGCAAATATGAAAGAATCTAGCACATTTAAAAGAATTGAATACAGTATATCAGGAGAGGAAAGTGTGGCGAAAAATAGATTATAAGAAATATAGCATAAAGAGTTTCAGTGAAATAAATTGCGTATTAAACGAAAGACCTTGGTCACTAATAGGCCCGAGAGCAAAGCTTTACATGGTGACTTTGTGATGCTCTTCACCTGAAGTGATTACTAGAAAGATTAGCTAGCGATCTGGTTTGGAGCAGTGTTGTGAAACAAACATATTGAAATTCTAGATTAATATACAAAAATACCCCCCCCCCCCGCTATTCCTCTTTATACAATTCCTTTTCTCGTCAAGTGAGTCTCGATTACCCCAAAGGGCTTCATGTTATAATAATAATAATAATAATAATAATAATAATAATAATAATAATAAACATTTCTGTGGCGAAATGTTGTCATAGGCTTATACTGCCCAATATGTCGAAGGCATTTTTGGTTAGAGTTGGATTTTTTTATTTGATCATTTTGCACGGAGCTCTCCCGGTATATATCATCAGTCACGGACGCATTTTTATAATTCAATCAAGTGATCTGATAAGAACAGTCTGCCCAGACATATTGGACAAAGCCTGGTTTTTACCTCATAATTGACGGACTGGGTTGCAGTCAAGTACACGATGGGGGCACCTACAGCTTAAGGTGGGTTCCGAACCACCAGAACCTCGGTAAAGGTACATTGAAAAATTTCCAGAGGTACCGGCTCAGGGATCGAACCCCGGACCTCTGAGGTGAAGTCCAAGTGTTTAACCAACTGAGCCACCGAGGCTCATTATTATTATTATTATTATTATTATTATTATTATTATTATTATTATATAATAATGTTAGTATTATAATATGATTTAAAAGAATCTTGAGTACAATCACAATAAACCCCCCAGATATAACACTGTTACATATCATTCTGATTATTAACTTTAGATCAAAATGATCCAGTTCTGGGCATCCAAAATTAATTTTCACACAATCTCATTCAGATGAGTCGAGTGGCAATTATTATGGCTTTAGTTGAAAGTCTTAGGTGATTCATGGCCGAAAGAATATAGCTAAATAAGGAATATTTTAGAAAATTTTGCATTTTAGAGTAGGCAATAATTAAAATTATTCGATATTGAGCTATAAATCTCTATTGTTCTAGAAATTTATTTGAAAAAAAAAAACGTTTTAGAGCGTCGATTTTTCAGCATTATACGTGAATTCTCGAATAAAAAAAAACAATTTTCATTCAAAGAAAATAAATTTTCATCCAAAAAAGTGCTTAAAATTTTAATTTAAAAATAAAGTTTTAAATTAAATCAATTAATTTTCAACCCAAAAACATCCACATTTTTAAACAATACTTTAATTTCTCAACAAATTAAAACGAATTAAAAAAAAATACGTTAAATTTTCTACTAAAAAGATGCATTTTTAGAAAATGGTTACATTTTCAACCACGAAAGATATTTCGGTAAAAAAGAAAAAACATTTAAAGTGAATGGTTGGGTTTTGTAATCTGAAAAGTGAATTTTTCTAGAAAAGCGTACAATATTTGTACCCGTAAATAAGATGTTTAACAAAGAAAAGTTATCTTTAACAAAATACGTAAGTTTTAGACAAAATAGGTAAAATTCAGAGTAAAAAATGTAAACCCGCAATAAAAATGAAATAGTTCAATTTTCAGTTGAAAAAGAATGTTTGACCCAAAAAAACATCGACCTTCCCAAAAAATACTTAAATTTTTAACTAATTACTTAATTAAATTTTACCTAAAATCATCAATCTTTGGGAAATAATGTAATATTTAACAAAATAGTTGAATACTTACACAAAGAAGATTAATTTGTAACCATGAAGACGATTTTTTAATATAAGAGTTGAATTTTCAAACAAGAAAGATTTGTCAGTCAGAGAAAAAAAATGTTGAAAACAAATTGAAGAATTTCAAATCAAAATAGAGAAATCTCTTCAAAGTAGTTAAAATTTTCAGCAAAAAAAAACATTTTTCTACCAAAAATTAAAATTTTTAATCAAATAATAAAATGCTTGCCAATGAATATGAATTTTCAAGAAAAAAATAAATAGTAGATTCTTCAACCAAAACGAATTAACTATAATGAGATGAATTTTTCATTTTTGAATGAAAGCGCTTATTTTAAAACTAGAATAGTTGATATTTCAGTTAAAAAATTAATTTAAAAAAAACGAAGGTTTAGTTTTGGAAATTTATATATATATTTTTTTAATTTCTAAAAGTGTTTTTAAGAACTTATGTAGTTCAAGTAATCATTGTAATTAATTTTTTGTATTTTTTTCATTTAATTGACATGCAATTGATCCAGAAAATCAAACCATTATGATGTGCATGTTTTTAATGAAATAAAATACAAGCCTAATGTGATGCAATTTTTTATCAGTATCAGTTAAAAATAATGTAAACTTTCGATTTTGATCGTAGGTTAATTCATAAGTCTGACTGGAATGAACAGAAATAATTATACAAAGCTAATTACATTGTAGTTTATGCCTTTCATTTTAAAGTGTATTATGAAATTATTGCATTTCCATATCAACGGGTGAGAGTTGAGAGTATTTAATCATTGTTTATAAGTAACCTGTTTCTTGCTTTACTAATTATCCATTTGTTCCGAAAACATAATTAACAAAGCATGGGTATCACGCGATTATTTGAATATAACTTTACAAATTAGAGTTAATCAAATTAAAAAACTTCCATTCTAATTTTTCTGTAATTTTGTGGACATTTTTAATTTTAAAAATCTGCCAGCCTACCAGGAACAATCTCCTCGCGCGCCTTGCGCGCGGCTCGCTGCGCTTGCAAGTTTCACCTCGCCTAGGGCGTGCGACCGCTGGTTCTCGCGCTTCGCGCACGATAATGTATTTACCTCGCGCTTTACGTTCAAAAATGTATTGACCTCATGCTTTGCGCTCGATATTGTACTTACCTCGCGCTCGATCTTTGTGCACAGACTTTTTGAAACTTAAGGTGAAAGTAGCGACAACAGTAATTTAGCGATTGTGAATTCTGTTTTGTTGAAGCTCCTTTGGCTTTAACGAACACATTCTCATCACGTATCTCGTCCTTCGCGCTCGAGTTTATCCCTGAATTTTTATATCACTCCAATAAATGTGTATTATTATAATTTGTAACTTGCATTGGTATTAAAACAGACGAAATTTCATTGTACCATTAAAAGAAATACGCATTCTTTCTAAAAATTTGGTTATTCAAAGTTTTATTGCAACTTTTGTCGTTTTTCCAGAAACTGAATTTCCTTATTTCTAATGTTATTTATATGATTTAAAGTTCACACGTACGGTCTACTGAGCAGGTTTACCGTTTTTTAAATTCTAAATTATGTATACATATACACACACACACATGTATATATATATATATACTTTTTTTTTAAAATGAATTATTATATTGAAAAATGTTTGAAATATTGTGAAAATTTTTCACGGAAAAAAAGTAACTTTTGGACTTTCCATTATTTATTATGCTGTCAAAATTTAATTTTTGATTAATTAAGAAAATTCAAAAAGTTTTATGATAATCTTCTAGGGCATTTAGAAATCAAACTTTTTCTTCTCTTGGCATTTTTATATCGTCCGTTAATTGGCTTAAAACGTTCATTTTTGTGTGTTTTTTAGAACTTTGTACATGCTATAACTGTCATAACTTTTAATTTTATGAAAAAAGTCATTTGATAAATTGTTCGACTTTGGAAATACGATGAATATCTGTACAGAGAATTCTTAAGTTTTGAAAAAGCGGTCTTAAAAATATTCAAAAGGCGCTCACTTTTTGAATTTTTATCAATAAGGGCTGGCTAGCAAGGTTAACCTTTAGTTTAAGACACTAAAAGAGTTCACCAAAAGTCAATCTAATAGATTAATTTTTTTCAAAAGTTATCGTGCTCACAAAAAGACATACATAAAGACAGACTTAAGACAGGCATAAAGACAGGCATGCAGACAGACATACAGGCATACAGACATAAAGACAGACAGATATAAAGGCATACATAAATACAGACATACAGAAAGACACATTCGTAAAAACCTGTTTCTCGGATTCAGAAGGTCTCAAAACGTGGACATTTTACAAAAACTGAGGAGGGGGTTAAATTTTACACAAATCTAATACCTTCTCTGATGAGAATGTAAAAATATGAATATATTTTATCAAATCGAGATTTTCAGTTGTCAATCGCAGCCAAGTGAAAAAACTAATATATTTTGCTGAACCCTCAATTACTTAGATCCGTTCATGGATATCTAAATAAATTCTTCGTAGATTTGCATATAAGCTTTAATAATTAATATAACATTGCTGAAAAATGAAATTTGTACATATGCATTGTTCATTTTTTAGAAACTGAATTTTGCTTTTGTTTTTATTTGAACTAACCTTATTTCCCCTAGTTAATGTTGATACCTACATGCATTAAATACTTCTTTTATTTTAATTCAAAATTTAATTCAAAATAAATATTTTAATTAAAAATGTATTTGAAAAGTCAAAAATTGTTAACTCAGGCGAAAGATAAACATTTGGCTATATTGATTAAATAAGTTTTCGGATTTGGCTATATTTTCTAGGAAATCGGTTACTTTTTTCAATCATACTTTGTTTCCTCTTGTTTTAAAAACTAAATAGCTATACATTAATTTCAAGTAGTTTTTGTGCGTATTGAGAAAATCCATTTTCTAATTATTTTGTCATAACTTAATTACTTTTATGGTAAAACTCTTTTTTAGACTCCGTGTGGAAAAATTTCGTGGCAGTCTTATATAGAGAGATCGGCTGGCTAGACCGAATCTAGACCGTCTACTTTAGACGGTCTGATAGGGTGCTAGCCTTGGCCCTCTTAGACGGACTCGATTGCAAAAATTTCAAAGATTCATCGAAGCGGTCTGGCTGGACCCCTCTTTGACGGTCTCGGTTCAAAATAGGAAGTGCTATCGTGACAGTGTATGGTGTGATCCTCAGCAGACAGAAATGATTGGGATAACCTAAAAGAATATTAAAGTTTGCAGGAAAGTTTTGTGTTGAAGTCAGATTGACACATGTCTAGGTTTGTATACACTCTGTTTTTTTGATAATTGTTGAGCAATAAAATATCCACTAATATGAGATAAGATTAATTGATTTTTTCTCAAATTGCAATATAACCTACAAAAGACCAGAGAGGAAGATTTTATATATGTTTTTACATCGTACTGAACCTATTTCTAGCCACATTTTTAATAAAAACGAAGATGGACAATAATGATTTGAGAAAAATGTTATGTTATGTTGTGTTAATTGTGGCCTATCCCTCTGCGTGCGTAGGATGGGCATACTTATGACCAATGTCGTGAATTGTCTACTATTTTGTTATCAACACAGCAGTCAAAATATCCTGCTTTGAAATCACCGAACACAATAAGGAAAGAAACCATGTAATAGTATTTACAACTTGATAAAAAATCGATATTGATAAATGATTTTGTAGGTTATGTTAATTGTCGCGTATCACTCGGCGTCCGTAGGAAGGCCGTACTTAGGGCTAATATCGTGAATTGCCTGCTATTTTGTGATCATTATTATATAATAGTTGAACTTAAAGTAAACTAAATTTATTTAAAAAAAAAACGAATAAATGATAAATCTTGATCTGAAATATTTCAATTTAATCCTTGCTTGCCACGCATCTATAGAATAACATACTTGTCACACCGGGATACGTTTTTACCCCAGCGACGAAAACTGTCATAAAAAATAAACTACTGAATATTTTAACTTGAAATTTTTTTTAGAGCATATTGAAATTCTGATTTAAAAGGTAGTGTACTATCTGTGAAGTTCTGATACTTTTTTTCCTCCTCTTTCTGTACGGTCCAATCTAGACCATCGCATGGTAAAAGCGTTACACGTCTGGCCAGCGTCTGATCAGCTCGTCTATTCTGGACGAGCTGATCAGCGGCTGTTCAGCGCTGTCTAATCTAGTCCATCTCATGGTTTAGGTGTTACACTTCTGGCCAGCAGTGCTATTAGACCGTCTGTCCAGCGTCTGACCAGGCACAAGACGGTCTGGCTAGCGCTTGGCCAGCGCCCCGAAATTTTTCCACACGGGACTTCATCCCTTTTTTCATTACATATTTCGTTAATTTGCAGATCAGCTTTAATCGAAAAAATTTGGTAATGATGCTGATTGAATGGTCTGCAATGAAATAGTAGAAGTCAAGGATATAATTCTGAACATTTTGTTTGCATCTAATGCAAAAGATAGACTTAATCCAAAACACAATGATGTGTGAATGAAATCTCATACAAATAATTCTAATTTTTGTCAAAATTAGGAAATTTACTAAAAATTCTATTAAGCGATAAATAGTCCCGAGAAAAAAAAATTAATGAATTTCGCTAAAAAAGTTCACTTGTAAGCGAGATTCTAATACCGATCTATCAAACTTTTTACGTAAAATTTCCCATGTAGATTTTATCAGCAGAATATTTTTTAGTCACTTATTATTTGAATACCATCAAGTTTTATTTAATGAAGAAGCTAATAATTATGATTTTTTTAAAAGAAAATCAAAAACATTAATACTTTTTGTAATATTTCTTACTAATTTATATAGAGACATATACTTATATATTCTGAAAGTTAATGTATTTAGGAGCATTTAAAAGAGGGTTGAAAAATCTCGTCGCTGGAAAAGAGAATTAAAGAAATTTCACAGCATGTGAGTTTTATCATTCAAATCCTTCCAAAAATATTTCCGAAATGAAATTTGTTTTTCTCATTCCTATGCCATTTTTTTTAAAACCGTCAAACATACACAGAGTCTGACTTTTTTCAATTTTTAAGATCACCGTTAAATGAATATCTAGGAAAGTAAAAAATGGCAAAAACTACTTATGGTTATATTTTCATCCGTTATATCAATCTTAATTACAAAAATTATAAAAAATAAATGAAATCTTACTAAAAACATCAGCAAAGAAAAAAAATAAGCTATATCATAAGTTATCTGTGCACTGTGAAAAATAAATTATGCTGTTTATGATCGTAGACTTAAAAATTTGAGACAGCAATCTAAATATGAAGTTTCATAATACAGGATTTTAGAAATTAGGATCCAGATTTTACAGCCTAATATCTGTAGATTGCTCTACGAAAAGATGATAGAAAAAATCATAAACGGTATATTTTTTTCTGAGTGTACAATCAAGACAGTTTTGAAATCAATGTTTATCAAATAATTATAAAATATTTTTAAATTTTAAACTTTGTTCAGATTGATTAAATTACAGAAGTTTTAAGAGCATATTGAAAGAAGTACTCTAAAAATGTGTTCAATTTTATTATTCTAAACAGATTATTTTACATTCTCATCAATTATGATTGAGAAAGTATTAGAAAAGTCTGAAATTTGACATCAGTCTTTCAACGGATCTCCCCGTTTCGAGAACCCCTTAATTCAAAAATCAAGTTTTTAGGATGGCGCCTGTCTGTCTGTCCGTCTGTCCGTCCGTCCGTAAATACTATAACTCTCGAAAAAATAAACAGATCAGATCGATCTTTGGCACACTTTTTTAGGTCCTAAAAAAAAGGACAAGTTGGTTAACCAGCCATTTTGGATACAAATTTAAAAATAGAGCATTTTGAAAAATTGTTAGACCACTTTTTTTATTTGAAAGTTCTATGTACGGTTGTTCATAGTATTAAAAAGGACAAATAATTTATCCTAATGACTTTTTTCGATCAAAAGAAAATTCTCAGAGTTATAGCATTTTTAAAATTTTTATTAATGCTTTCTGAAAGACCTTCAAGATCATTATAACAAATTTTCGAATTTTCTTCGAGAATCGAAAATTCAAATTTAGATTGCACAAGAAAGAATAAAAAATTTCATTTTGTGGTCAAACGATGCAGAATACGAAAAAAGATGAATGAACAATAATCGTGATCTCAAAAAAGATCTACAAATTCGTTAATAATCACTTCTTGATAGGGCGCGTGATTTTGGTTTTATTTGTGAAAAATAATTTTGAAAATAAAAAATTCGTACCAAATTTGTAGAAAAACAACACAAGATATAAAAAAATGCTTTAAGAAAAATTCTTTACCTGAAAAAGAGCTGCAAATTTGTTATGAATCATTTTTGGATAGGGCAGAGAGTTTTGGTTTTAATCATGAAAATTACATTAAAAATAAAAATGTCAAATCCGTAAAAAAACTGACAAAACATACGAAAACAAATTGATAGAAAAATTATTCTTCGGAAAAGAGGTACAAATTTGTCATAATTTATTACATTCTCATCATTAATGATTGAGAAAGTGTACAGAATTGCCCGAGACTTGACACCAGAATTCAAATTTTGAACCAAATGACAAAAACTATTGAAAAACTTTTTGAAAAAGTCTTCAAAGCTTTTGAAAAATCCTGGAAAATGTCATTTCCACTTTCCATTAAGACTTGTAATTTTGTTTTTATTTATCGTAAGTAATATGCAGAAAATTGAAAATTCCAATATTGTACCAGAAGACGTGAGATACGTTAAAATCTAAAAAAAGACTTTTAGGATATTTTGCTTTATGCATAAAAAATAATATGAAAAACAAAAACCGATTCTTAGCATAACAACGCGCGATAAAAAAAATGTCTGAACAAGTACTGTAGTCTTTTATTTATTTTAAAATGGCTGAGAAAATATATATTTACAAATTTCCGGCAAATTCGAGCGCGCAGCGCGAATGTCACGGTGAGAATGTATACCTCAAAGCCTACAGTGCTTTGAGAGAATTAATCTCTAACTATAGTTAATTAAGTATTATTATTTAATTATTTAGCAACCGCGTATTATATTATATATGATGATAAATTTTATAATTTTTTTTAAACACATTTTTTTCATCTTTCATGTACTTACTGAAATTAATTTTTGTCCATATGACGAATTTTCGTTGAATTCCTGAAACCAATGATCCATCTTTGACTGCAAGTTGTAGCTGCATGTCCAAATTGCGGTTGGCTCGAGTTCGTTTGAGGGAAGCGTTTCACTACATCGTAATTGTGGGATACTGCCAAATTTTCGGACTCTAGAGTGACTGCTGAACAAGTTAGGACGGTATAAAGGGCAAAGGAAATGCGACAGACCAAGAGAAAAAGAGAGATTTGCTTTTTTATCGAAATCTGTCTATCTCTCTATAAAACGTAGAAGGCCAAACGGACGCAGCGAATTGCCGAAATGTTTTCCTTCCGAGTTCAGAATTGCTGAGCGAGCCCTAATTATCTCTCTCCGGTATTCCGTCTAGTTTAGGAGAAAGCCAAGAAAATTATGTCTGATATATTCGTCCTGAAACTCTTAGCCGGGATCTTTAGACAAATAAATTTCAGAAGTCATAAATTAATCATTGTTCAAATGGAAAGAGTTGAGTTAATAAATGATTAGGGCACAAAATCGTTCGAGAAATGAAAAACCCACGAAGCAAAGACTTTTGTTTAAAATAGCTTGAGAACATTTTTTGTTATTTACCTGGGACGAGAAGTTGGTTTGCAGAGATGCTTTGTTTATTTCCTTTTTTTCTATATTTGTTCATTTTATTATCTGTGAGAATCCGCGTTAAAAGGATCCTTATAGCCGGTTCTAATTTAGGAGACATTAATATTTTTCTAACTTGAGGTTAAAATTATTATTTTTTAGTTTGAGTGGGGTTCATTTTGGATTCTAAATGCCGGAAATTTATCTGTTTATTCAATTGTATTAATAAAATAAATGATTGGAAACTAATATTTTTGACATTCCAATTATTATTTATGTTCAATCTACTTTGTCAATCAATAAGTTTTTTATTTTTCACGACTTTAAATACTTGAAACAAGAAAAAGACCTTTAAGCCTTTTGATTCCTGACTTTAGTACTACTAAAAGTAATTTAATTCATGAAACTATTAAAATATCTTAAAATTCTCCAGATTTCCTTAACACCTTTAAACCTCTAAATTTTTTGAATTCTTTATATTTCTGAAAATCTCTGAATTCCCTTAAGTCTCTGAATTGCAGATTACATGAAATCTTTCATTTCTCCACATTCCCTGTCATCCGCAAATATATTACATTTCCTGAATTCTCTGAATTTCTGAAAATCTTTTCATTCCTTGAATATTCTAAGATCCCTTAAATCCTTAAGTCCCCAAATTATATGAAATCTCTCAAATTATTTGGATTTTATGAATTTATAGAATATTTTCAATTGCCGTATATTTTAATAGTCTGAATTCCTTGAATAGTATCAATTCCTTAAATATATTAAATAAATTCTCTAAATTCCTTGAATTCCCTGAATTCCTTAAATTCCCTGAATTCGTGAAATTCCTTTCACTGCTTGAATTCTCTTAATT
Organism: Belonocnema kinseyi; assembly: GCF_010883055.1. Classification (NCBI taxonomy): domain Eukaryota; kingdom Metazoa; phylum Arthropoda; class Insecta; order Hymenoptera; family Cynipidae; genus Belonocnema; species Belonocnema kinseyi. The sequence goes on from NC_046666.1 coordinate 55,793,673, forward strand.
CCCTGAATTGTCTGACTCTCTTGACTTCTCTAAATTTCTTGATTTCTTTCAATTCTCTGATAGTCTTCATTATTCTGAATTTTCTTAATACTTTAAATGTTATAGATTCTTTTAATTCTTTAAATTCCCTAAATTCCTTTAATTGTTCTATATTCATTGAATATTTTATATTATATAAATTCTTAAAATTATCTGAATTATCTGAATTTCTAAAATCTCTTAATTATCTGAATTCACTCAAATCCCTAGAGAAAGCTGACATCCCTGAATTCAATGAATATTCTAAATTCCTTACATACTTTAAGTTTGGTGAATTCGCTGAATTTATTTAAATTGAAATTAAGAAAGTTGGCAGAATTTGAAAAATGATGAGTGCCTGACTAATTTAACACTTTTCCACTCGTAAAGATTCTTTTTTGGCCGAAGATCTAAAATGTCGGACTATATCGCTCTTTTTTCACCTACTCTTCTGACAGAAATTTCAGTTGTGCTTACATTAAATCACACTTGTTTATGTCTTAATACTATTACTTTTATACCTAGGAAGGTTGTATTTAATACTAAGACACAATTTTTGTCTCTAAAATTCACCTTCCTAAATACATACAAAAACTTTCTCGAATGAAACAATATTATGTCTGACTCTAACTGTGTAACATCACTTAAGGCTGAATGTATTATACTATCCTCCGGAAAATGAATATGCCTGACTATTATATACGTTTTTCATGTACTCTATAATAGATACTTTTACTCAAAATTAACATATTTGACGATAATTCAATCTTTTCACTTAGAAATCTCATCATTCAAGTTTATTGTTCCGAAAACTAAAAATAACGTAACAAAACATTGAATTCATCATTATTATACTATATTTTTCACTAAGTGGAAGAAGAAGATGTTGATTAACAAGTACTAAAAATATAAACTAAGCAATAGAGCCCAGTTTTTCGTGTTCGTGGAGACAATATTCATTCTTGCTTTTCAAGATAATATATATTCATGCATGGGTTATATAAAATACTTTATACGATTCAGAATTTTTCAACTGTTTTTAAAGTTTCTTTAAGCAGAAATATTCTTTATATTAAAAATATGTATGGTTTGACTATAACGAAAAATTCTACTGACATATTACATCGCTTGAAATTCTCGCCTGCACTAAAGCACAGTTTTTTCTGGCCATACGCGACTTTTTCTACTTAAAACTGCTCATATAAATTATAATTTTTTTAACAGGATTATATTTTCTTTGTTTTTTATAGCTTCTTCTTCCTGAAACTTAAATTTGCCTGATTACATAATACAGTTTTCACTTTCTATTTACTTTTCATACTCTTCCTACGTGATTTTTTACTCTTAAGCCTACAATGTTAACAATTGTTTAATTGACAATTGAAAACACAGGAAATTGATCTAATAATTTTTTATTTAACGTGTTTATGTATTTTAAAATTCTACAAAATTTTAATTAATGTCATTCAAACTTTCTTTTGTCCAATAAAAGTTAACTAAATTCCAATGATATTTGTGCGCGCCGATTTTAGAATTTATTTTTCATTTATAAAAAATAATCCGAATATAACAGTATTTAAATCAAATTCTTTGATTTTTATATTGCTAAATTAATAAGTAAACGTGAAAGTGATTTAAAATACTTTAAGACTTTATTTTTAAATTTTTTATTTGGGATATACATAAAAATTATACTTAGTTACTATTTTCTTGAAATGCAACGAAAATTGTTAATGTCATAAACAAATATTATGAGTAATTACCTGATAACACCAAATTTTTCCTATTGTTATTAAACGAAACGCCACATCGAACTGAAAATCTGGGATACTAAACAAGAAACACTAATAATGGTGGGTCTGGTCTTAAGTTTGTATAAGTAGGAAAAAATTTTGTTGTTGTAAATAATTTTTTTTACTTTTTTCATAATTATTGAAATATAGAACCAGACCCACCTTTATTAGTGCTTCTTATTTATTTTCCAAAATTTTCAACTAGATGTGACGCTTCGTGTGAAAATAAGTTGGGAAATAAAAAAAGTGAGGGCAAAGAAGGAATCTGCTCACGTGACCCACTCGTCACATGTCCTTAATGACTTGGAAAAATCCCTTTCTATGACACTTTATCACAGAAATATAATTTTTTATTTGATAAAATATTGTCATAAATGAATCCACATCTCTACTACTTTTCAAATAATTAAAGTAGTTTATTTGACGTAATCAAATACTCAAGCAAAAATAGTTCATACTTATTTAAATAAATTTTAAAAACAAATACAGATTCTTGTCAATTGTTGACTGGCAGATTCAGACTTTTAAATTAAATTAACTCCAAATAACTTGATCAACGTATCTTTGTTTTAATGTTATTTTATCAATGAGTTAATATCAATATTGTTAATGAAGATAACTATTGTTGGTTAATTTATTAACATAAGGATAGAATTCTGTCAACTCATTTACAATGCATTTTTTTGAAAAAACGCAATGTACTGGTGCAAAATTTAAGAAATTTTTTAGTTATAAATAAAATTGATTTAAGTGCAATAATAATATTGTTACCTTAAAAAGTGTTCTAAGAAATAAATGCCTTTTTGAGTCTATAACAGAAAATTTCGTAACAAAAAACAACATCAATTTGTTGACAAATATGCAAGTTGTAAATTGTTTTATAAATTTGATTTAAACAACCAACGATTATTATCAGTTATTGTGAAATCGTACAAAATATTGATCCCTATACATTTTTCATTAATTGTGTTCAAGGAAAGCTATTTTTGAACTTTGGTTCGGCAATAATACACATTTGTTTACTCAATTTGTTTAGAAAATTGACAATTATTCTGGATTTAAAGCAAGAAGTAACTAAGCATTGTGTTTACGTATGTCCGAAACAACAAAATGATTCATTAATTTGTTAATATTAAAATATTTTTTTTTAATTTGCAAAACTATAAGTGATCGTAAACTGAGAACTTCACCTACAATTTTCTTTCTTATACCGAAAGAAATTTCGCTTGATGGTGTAATAGTAAATAAAAGTTAATAAGATTGATTAATATTAACTATATCATGTCTATTCTTCTAAATTAATAATGGTTAATTAAATTTTGTACTCTGATAAGACACTGAACTTGTTATCTTGTTAACTTGTTGCAGCCGCAAACTCAAAATCAACAACTAAATTTATGTTTCAGAGCGTCTACAATTTACTGGGTGAGACGTTGTCGAGACTGCAGCAGTACGCGGAGGCTGAGAAGTGGTTTCAGGCGAGTTTAGCCAGTCAGCCAGACCACGTGCCTGCCCACATCACTTACGGGAAGCTCCTGGCACGAAACGTAAGTTTGACCAGACGGATAAACGCATGGTCTTCTTACGTCACTAAGACGACCAGCATTTCTCTTCCTCTCCCTTTCTCCTCTTTCTTCTTCTTATTCTTATCGACAATCCACCCTACTTCAAATCCCTCCATACCTCCTTATCTCCTCCTACCACCATTTCTTGAACGTGGTCTTCGACAACTTTCCAGTCCCATTCTCTCCTACTCAGGTAGGAAATGAAATTTCTCTCAAGCATTTTCTTTTCAAGGCACGATAAAAGTAGTGAAAAATGTACTTCTTCGTAAATGGATTATTTTTAGAATTAAAGTCAACTCTTGTTTCCATTTTATTTGATTCTGAAATAAAAAAAAGAGATTTTTACATTGTTCTATTACTTTTACTCAAGAGGTGAAAAGTTCTGGGAAATTTTTTGTTGAAATCTTGTTCAGATTCCTGCTAAAATTCCGGGAAGTTTTCTTCCTCATCGTATTAAATTTTTCTCTTATTTTTGTGGAATGTTCCCAGATTTTTATCGAAATTTCGTGAGATTTCTTAACCAATGGGAAATTATTTATAAGAATTTCTGAAATAGAATTATTTAAGGTATTTTCCAGTTTTTGATTTTTATACTCATTATTAGAGTAGGTTAAAAAATCTTTTCAAATAGCGATTTCTAATAATAACACTTGTACTGACCTAATAGTAGTGTGCCGTTCAACTGTTAGTTTAGAAGGATTAAATCTTCTTTTCAGTGTATGAGTAGAAAAATTTTAAGTTTAAAAAATTCACTTAAAAAATATATACAGACCAAAAGATAATGTTGAATTTTTCTTAATTACAGTTCAAGGGTTTCAGTGAATTTTTTAATAATAAAATAAACGTTATGATCAAAGGACTTGTTCGAAATATAATTTTTTTATTTTACTGATAAAAAATATTTATGTTTAAATGTAGCTAAAATTGAAACTTATCAACAATTTTGTCTCTTATCAGAAAATATTTTTGTTATTAAATAATCAAACCTTTGACCTTTATTTGTTTCTAAAGGTCTTACTTACTGAAGGGCTTACTTTTTTAGATCCAACTTTTTTATCCATGTTTCGAAACTCCCTATCTCAATAGCAATTTTGTATCTTTTACCTAAACTTAAAATTCTATTTTGAATAGCAATCTTCAGCAAAGGTCTGCTTCAAGTTTAAGTTAGTGGCACTTTGAGATTTTCAACTTCTAAACCTATTTCCGCGAAACTGTATCATTTTTTCTGATGAAACTTTTTTGGGCTTTATTTAATAATACTGTAGATAGTGGGCAGGGGCATTCAAAAGCTTATTCAGTTAGGCTTAGCTAACCTCCAATTATAGGTACTTAATAATAATATAGAATTATAGATTAAAAATACCATATTTGCGCAAGTTAAAATAGTCTCAAAAATATACACACAAACACTTTTCTTGGGTTACATTAACGGTACATTTCAAAAAAAAAATTAAACATGCTTGAAATATCATCATCTTAAATCAAAGAAACATGCTATTGTTTTCCTAATATAAGAACATTTTCTTTCCTTCTCGTCATTACTGAAAATTTTGGCATTTTTCTTCGACATTTATAGATCTTGGCCATAGTATTATTCTAATAAATTTTCAAACTGATACACAAAACATACAATATTATCTGACCAAAATAAAATTCAGAGAAAAGTTTGGTTATAAAGTTTTATTAGGTTCCAAGAAATTCAAGGGTGAAGGTTTTATCATTGAGCGGGCAGCACGTTTTTTTAACTTTTAACTGTAATAAAAAATCCAATATTCATTTTTTTTAAATCGAGAATTTATTTTTTAGCTATAAAGTTCTTGAGTCAATAAAATAGAAGTTTGAATGATAAATGGTGTTACATTTAAAAAGAATGGAAAGGGAAATTTTTTCACTTTGACTTGCACGTTTAGTCGTGATAAAAAGAATCTTTGAATGCAATAAAAAATTCAAATTTAAGCCTCATAAAAAAGTAAGAATTCACTTATCAATCCAAAACTTATCAGCTAATATCATCTTATTTTTGGAAATTTGTGGCTTAGGTCATTATGGCATGCTTCCTTTGAAGATATACCCACTATTAGAAGCTGCTACTAGAAGAAAGGTTTATTTTACCACTTAGTCCTCGGTCTTGTCTACTTTTTTCATTAAAATATATTTTTTTATCTTTCAATTTGCTTATATTTTCCAGTAATAATTTTTTTTACATTTTTGGGCTTTTAGATCAATAATTTTAATAATTATGGTGATGTTTGACCTTATTTCTGACATTAAAGGGTTCTATCAATTCTGCATTGTCAATCACTTAGAAACAATAGCCTTGCAAGGACAGTTTGTGATTTTATGTAAATCAAGTCTAACTAAACTCGCACTGTTAACAATTGGCTTGTTCAACGATCTAATCACGCTTGATGTTTGCCTTGCAGTCCAGTCGTGTTTTGGAAGCAGAGAGGTGGTTCCTGCGCGCCAGGAGATTAGCTCCAGAAGACCCCAGCGTACATTATCATTACGGTAAGGTCAACAATAGCACATCAACACTGCATGTTCATCAATTAATTGAATTTGGCCCATTACTTTGATATTTTCCTTCAAAAATTGCTAATAAAAATTGTAATAAAAGAGGACTTTAGTTAAAACACTAATTAACTTCAAATTATTAATCTAATAAAATTCACTTCTCCTAGCAAGAAATTGCCACTATAATGCAATATTTGTAAATTAAACAAAATTAATTTGCTCAGGAATTTATAACAAGATTAGTCAAAGCAGCTTCCTTATGCCTGGATTAAAAGCTTTCGTTGTCTATTGGGACGTCAACTAACTATTCATATATAAATATTCTTCTCCCATATTTTCCCTCTAATTCTTCAGCTACTTCCTGTCCTTCCCCTATTTACCGTCACCCCATAGGTTTCTCCTTATATCACTTTTTCTTCCCCCACTCCCCCCTTCTACTACTTCTGGCACCTTAACTTTCATACAATTTCATACTTCCCTTCCCAATATTTCTCTATAATTACCATTCTTACTTCCCCAGCCAACTCATCACTTCCTCTTTCCTTCTCACCAGTATTGTTGCAGTTTGCTTGCTATCACTTCTCCACCCATTATTTCCTTTAGTTACCCTTACTTTCCCTATATCACGTCTTCTTATTTTTCACAATTTTCTCTACATCTCCTTTATTTCTCCTCATTTTTCTCACACAACCTCCTCTCGTTTCAAATCACGTCATCTACTTCCCCTTAATTGTTCCACTTTGCTTCATGTACATCGTCTGTCGTCACTTTCTCTACTTATCGTACCCTGATTTTCCATCACATCTCATTATTCCCTCTGTGTCTCTTTCTTTCTCTTTTCATCCTGAGAAAAAAGTAGGACGAATGGTCCGACAGATGGACGAACACATGGATGGAACTTCAAGGCTTTCTGTCCGGGACTACGAAACCCAAAAAATTACGCCAACAAATTTTTGGTTCAAAGAAATTATTTACCTTAAACTTGACCAAAACTGATAAAATAAAACTTCTAATTTAACACCATGAATATAAAAAGTGGGACGTTTCCTCATTTTAAATTTACGTTTGCTATCGCTCTTAATGACAACTTTTTCTTTAAGGAGGACAATCAATCCCAAAAGTTGCCAATCTTTGAAATGATTTATAAAATTGAAGAAATTATATCTATTATTAATTTCTGTAAATCTTGACAAAGGTTTCTAAGCATACTTCAGATCCAAATAATTCAGGTTAAAATTTTTATTTAACAGCAGTTGTTCAGGGTTTTTTATATTTATAGAAAAGTTATAATTCTTATTCAATCCTAATTATCAAGGCCTCATTTTCTTTTCTTCGAACGATTCTTTAAATTTCTATTTGGTTTGATGTTAATAAAAAAATTAATTTAGAAACCATACAGTTATCATGTTTATAAAGAAGTATAGTTTCAATTTTAATTAACACCACCCAAATACAATTATAGAGAATCCTTCAAAGAATAAAATGAGGCCTTGATCATTAGGATTAAACAAGAATTTTATTATTACCTTTTCTTAAAGAGACAGCAAAAACTAAAACTCCAAATAACCACTATTAAATTAACTATTTTAACCTCAATTATTTTTTCCAAACTACAATCAGAAGCTTTCGTCAAGATTTATAGAAATCAATAACAGATCTATTTGTTTTTATTTTTAACATTATTTTAAAGATTGGCGACTTTTGGGATTTATTGACGTGATATACATCCTTATCTTGAAAGTTAAATGTAAAAAAACGCAAAATTGTTTAATCAATCCCAAACCATGACAAATTGCTTAACGAAATTGCTTCAAGAGTTTGCATTTGTGTAATTTTATAGTATTGAAAAATATGTGACAGTATGGATAATGAAATCGGATCTGAATTTAGGCTCAATATTTGTTCTATTATTTAAAACTCTTTAAAGGTATGACTCTAGATTTTTTAAAATTATTGTTTCGTTCCTAATTTTGGAAGTTTGAAGTAGTACACTTTTTGACAATTAGAATTCAAATGAAAAAATATAAATAGTTTCTACTCGAAGTCCTACAATTACGTATGAATTTGGAGTTCCTAATTTTCAATTTTTTCAATTTCAATCTATAAAATATAAAAAAATTCAATTAGGAATTACACATTTTTAATAAATAATAATTAAATTTGCCTAAATTCAGATGCTTTCTTTTGAAAACTGCCTGTTTGAAGCTTCAATATTTGTTCATTTTAAGTTTATGTTATTTACATATTATAGATATAAATTAACAGAATATAATATTCAACCAGGGAGATTGCTAAATAGTTTACCGTATTACACAATTAGATTATCGAAAAACAATTTTCAAGTTTTCTAGAATATTTTATCTTGCTTCCTCTTAGAGGGAGGTTTATAATAACCAAAATTTTCAAATTTTCTTTTTTGACATATTTTGATATAGTGTGAGCCCAAGAAATCGACAATGCAATTTAAAAAATTCCGTATGTGTGTGAGTGTAACTTTTTTGTATTCACAAATTGCAGACCCAATTAATTTTCAGTTCTGATAGGATTTTAAGCTAAATCAGCCAATTAAAATGGTTTTTTTTTGTGTTTGGAAATTTGAAGCAAAAAAAATGTTTTCCATATATATACGAAAAACTATTTTGCTATTCAAAATGCATAAATTCTATATCTGAGGTATGTGTTCGCGTCTTGGAGACGCATAAATCGACCTATTGTATAACCTCTTATCAGCTGATAGTAGCTATTTATCAAGTTTCAAATAAACTGTATATTCCGTTTATGTGAGAAACACTTTATTGGTATCAGAAATACTACATTACTATTTCTAATACATTTAACCGCGTTCTCGAGATGCGTTTAATACGTCTTTATATTTATTTTATAATATATTGATTATCTTGTTTATATGATGAAATCTTTTTTTATTATTGGGCATACAGCATGACTGTTGCTAATGCATGTGTTCGCATTTCCGAGAAGCATTAATTGGTGTATTAAGCAACCTAACAAGGTCCATTATGATATAGCAATACCCATTAACAATTTTCTAAAATATATTGTTTATCCAAGTTATACCAGGAAAAGGTTTTTAATATTAAGAATACTATAGAACTATGTCCAATACATTTGTTAGCGTCCTCAAAACGCATCCAATACGTATTTATATAATTCTTCTGATATAATGATTATATTATTTATATGATGACAACTTTTTTTGGGGATACATAAGGATTCTTTATAATGTATTTGTTCGCGTTTTCAAGAAGCTTTGATAGATTTTATTGACAACTTATCATGACTGCTTATGTTATGAAAATACCTATAAATAAAAGTGTTCAAACCTATTAATGATTTTTTTTTAAATATTGTTCATCAAGTTTATACCAAGAAAACGTTTCTAACATTGGGAGCAATACAGTACTATGTTTAATACATTTGTCCGCTTTTTCAAAAAGTATTGATAGATCTATTTAACAACCTAACATAGTCGCTTAAAATATAGCAATACCGATTAATAATTTTCCAAAATTTATTGTTTGTGCTGTTTATACCAGAAAAAGTTTTTTAAATTGTTAATAGAACGGGACTGTATGTGATATATTTGGTCGCTTTTTCAATTCGCATCGATTGATCTATTGACCAACTTTCCAATGCCTATAATAATCCAGCAATACATATTTATTATTCTTTAAATACACCTTTGATCTTCTTCATTTAGGAAAAACTTTTTGCAATATTAAGAATATTAGAATACTGTATTAACATAATTGTTCGCATTTTCGAGAAGCGCTGTTTGAACTATTCTCTATGTTAATATTATATATTAACTATTAACTATGAAATATTATCTATCCTGCGATAGAATGTATTTCTGGCTCAATCAATAGCGACTTATAAAATTTAAAGAAATTTTACATTGTTTACGTGGGGAACATTTTTTAATTTGGAATATAACAGGACGGTAAGTTAAAAAGTTGTCAGGACTTACTGATTGCTCTTTTGATGATCTCTCTGAATATCGCTAATAAACAAACATAAGCTTAAAAAAGATTTGAAGTGTAACTTTTTTATAAGAGAAAAAACTTTCTATAAGAAAAGGAATGTTATTGGATACTTTTGAGGAAGCTAAGTATCCATAAAATGAGCCCAAGTATTTACCCAGCGTCATTCTATTTTACTTTGACACCAGCGTTTCAAAATAGTATTTAATTTTATAGGATAATAAATTAAAATGGAGCGTTACCGGACATTTTATTTCAAATAATTTGAAATCTGAGATGATAAAATGTTGCCGAACAATTCAATCTTACATTTAATATCAAAATGATAAAAATTCAAACATAAAAAAAAATGTACCATCCAAACTTTATGATCCTAGGAAGCGAATGTTTTTTTTAATCTCATCAAAGACCAAATCAATATTAACGTCTAAATGTCGAATAATTTGATACTGAATCTTTTTTTTTAATCAAGTTAGTATCACTCTTCTGCAAATTATTTTAATCAAACTTTAGGATTAAAGTAACCCTGGGATCTTCTTTGCAGAACAGTCCACCCTTCTCTTATCAATATTTCCTAATATTTAAACGGACCATAATTAATGTTTTTAAATAACCGAGTTTATTTAGTTTCTTCCATTATTTATTTAGAAAAAACTAAATTCAAAGGTTGGCAAACAGAAAGTCTGAAGTAGATGCTTATCAATCCCAAGCTATCGCAAACCTGTGTAAATAAAGTGAAAATATTCATGTGGGCTCCATAGATACCCTTTTAGCCAATTGGAAATCGGTGGCGATTGAAATATCAAAAATCGCGTAGTGACTGGTATTTACTGAGAGGTTCAGAGGCGGTATTGAAATTTCATATGCACATATAAATACAACTTAAAAACGCTCATGCGATTCAATATCGATTTCATATATTTTGGATTCGTTCAACATTCATATTTGTATAAGTAAGTAAATAGCAAATTGGCATTAAATTTCATTTAAGGATCATAGAAATGCTCAGTTTCCTGTTTGGCTAAATAATTATTAAATTTCTACAAATAAATATACGACTTATTACTTGTGAGTTTACAATAATTTTCGACATTTATCTGAATATCAACTTTCTTAGATTATACATTTTATTTCGGAAGTTCAATAATTATTAATAATATTTAAGCCAGATATTATCCTAATATAGATTCTATCGTTTTTTGATTTATTAACGTAATTATATGAGAAAGAAGATATTATAGAGAAAAATGGCTATTTTTATTTTCTTAAATTGTGATTTTATTTGTTAAGATGCAAAATACTTTGAGATTTGCAATATTTTTTTAGCTAACATTTTTATAAGAATATATATATCTGTTTTATAAAAGCTTTTACTTGCAATGGTGTGAATTTCTAATAGAATGGTAGCTTTACCTGACACTAGGGATCCCCATGCAAAGTGGAAACATAGGACATCCATGGTATAAATTTTCAGTAGTTGGATAGCCTTTTAAGAAGAAAGGAAAGAAAATGGAAAATGATCAAACAGGAAGTGTATCTCTTGTGAAAAATATTCTTCTCGACATTGGTAACTGAATACAAAACTTGACTCACATTAGTTATAATTTTCGTATAAAATATTTTTTACCTTTTTCAAATTTAAGAGAAAATTATTTTTCTAAGATAAGAAAATATATCGTATTTTCCTACACTTATTATACAAGAGAGTAAAGTTTATAGTTAATTCCTTTGAGTAAAATTGTAAATTTTGAATTTCAGAGTGTGGGAAATATTAGAATGTTCTTATATTTTGCTATAAATTGGATGGCTCTGAAAGTTAATTTGTTTTTTCTAAAAGATTTTCTTTAATTTTACCTTGTTTAGAATGCAACTTCTGGGGGATTTAATATTTTGTAAGGCCAGCAGTTAAATGTTAATCTAAGAATAATCATCAATTTTTAAGAAAACAGTTGAATTTTTCAACTAAAAATAAGGAATTTTCAACCAAAAAATGGAATTGTTTAATTTTTAAGCAAATGAAAAGCCATTTTCTAAATTAAAATATGATTAACTAAATAGTTAAATTCTTAACTGAAAAAATCAATGTTCAACAAGGAAGTGCAGTTTTTGTATACAAATATTAAGTTTCAATCCACAAAAACAAAATTTGAATTAAAAAAGATAAAATTTCCACCTGGAATTAAATAATTGAATTTTTAGTTGAAAAATAAGTCTTGCACCAAAATACAAACGATTTTTCTAAGAAAATAGTTGAATTTTAACCAAAAAGATGAATTTTTAACAAAAAATGTAATAGCTGAAATTCCATTTAAAAAATGTTTTTATTTAAAATCAATGACAATAGAATTAATTAAAACAGACGAATTTTAAACAAGATATTCAAATAATTAATAAAAAATATTAATAACCAACCAAACAGTTGTATCTAAATATTGTGACTTAAATCAACAACTGTGATTTAAAGTTCTGAGTAAGTACAGTCCTAAACTGGAACTAAACATTTTTCCCATTTGTTTTTAAAGAAGGTTCTCTAAGTACATGCGGCTTTGACGATTGCATTCTCATTGTGTCACTCGCGCTTAGCGCTTGATAATTAGGTCATAGAGTCAATTGTCTTTAAAAAATAAAACGGTATAGACCAAATTGAATAGCATATAAGAAGTAGGCGTATTTTTCAATATAATGTTAATAAAGAAAACACTTTGCTTTCTATTTAAATTTACTAAATAGATACATCAAGCCGTAGGCTTTGATTCCGTTCTTTCAAATCTTAGTTTTAAGAAAACTCTACTTTAATTATTTAATATATAAATATTAATTAAATTAATAAATATTTCTGATTTTCGGACTTTGTGAGTGCCGAAACGTAAAGATCCGTTGAAATCCAGAGATTGGAATTTTGAACGATTACATTACACTTTTATGAATCACAATGTAAAAATTAATTTTATATCACGAACAGTTAAATTCAACCACGAAAGGCAATTTTTACTAACAGATAAATTTTTAAATACGAAAGATAAAACTTCAAACAAATGGTTTGGAGTATTATTGGTTGCGTTGTGAGTAATGCCGAGCGCGAGGTCTTTTAAAAACCCAGTTGAACTTGAAAGACAGTTTTCTGCTGTTTTCCTTTCTCCTGCCAAACTTCCAGGCAATTGCAAGTATTTATAGTGAAAGTTGGATCCAACTGCAGGTTTTAGCCAGTCGTAAATAAATTCATACAGTTAAATTACTAATAACGATTTTAATCCAATTTCGGCATGGAAATGACTAAGCCGTATTTACTCGAATTTAAAAAACCTTTTTATAAATCAAAAAGTGTTCCGTTTTCAACAATATTTTTCTTCCTTTGTTTCAGGTCTTTTCTTAACGTCACAAGGGCGTTTGGCAGAGGCAGCCGAGGAGCAATTACGTGCCGCCGAGTTGTCCCGATCAGATTACGATCTAGCAGTGGCCGCAGCGTCGGCCCTGCGACGAGTGGATCGTCGCGAGGAGGCTGAGCTTTGGTACAGGCACGCAATGGGTCTGAGGCCCCATGAGGCCCGAAGTCACACGAACCTAGGAGCCATTTTGCATCTCAACGGCAAATATAAACAAGCAGAAGCAGCATACCGAGAGGCCTTAAGGTTGCAACCAGGTGACGCCACAACCATGACGAACCTTCACAAACTCGCCGCTCTTCTTGCGTGACCCAAAAAGGGCCAAAAATTCCGACGCTTTCCACGTCCTCTAGAAACTCTTCCTCCCCTCTTCTATGTCGAGAAGAACAAAGAGCGCAAAGAGTTTCAATGACAGGGAAAAAATCCTCCCTCGTTTCTCGTGCAAGAGAAATCGATATCCGTTGATATTCTGATACATAAAAGCAAACGGAATAGAGAACGGAATCTTCATCCGCGGAATTGCCGTCGTCACTGATCGTCTAAGACAGCCGATGTATGGAATGTAAAGAATAAAGCTTCCTTTATTTTTCTCTAAATATAATCTGACTTTCTTATTCACTACATTTCCTGCCGAACAAATATTTTTAGATTCTGCACTGTTACAAATTATTGTAGAAATTTTTAGACATGCGTGAATAAAGTTTTATGAAGAAACCGTTGTTAAATTTTGCTGAACAAGAACTGAAATTTTTAATATGTAACTGTATAAATTTTTAGTTTGATGTTTGAGAAAATTATATCGTAATTTAGTAATTTTCAGTTATTGTAATTAGAAATGTCAAAGAATTGAAAAGTTGTTCGTTTCATTAATTTTAAATATAAAATATTTAATCTATATTTGTTCGGGTAATATAACTGATAAGAAAATATTTAAAAAAATTAATATATACATATTTGATTCATTGTTCATTTATATCAGGATAAATAAAACGATGGAACATCTCTAACAAGTAACACTACCCAAGTGTCACTCACCGATTAGAACCAAACTTTGCACACTTGCTATTCATTAGAAATCTATATTAATTATTAATTTACGCAGCTGTTAGTCACTTGAGGTCCTGATTTATCTTTTTAGAAGTTCATTTACGAAGCAGACGATCGCAGTATCTTGTAACGATATTATATAAAAGAAAATTCGCTTATCACCCGAGTTTCTAGGTCGTTGCCTTTACTCGCGATTTCAACAACTTTTTCAGTTCTTTCTTCTTGTGCAAATTTTGAATCTCTCTTACGCTTCAGATCATTTGATATCGGAAAAAATAGGGTTAGTACATTTTTATAATTCAACAAAACCTTTTTCAGTGCATTTCCGCCCATGTCTACACCTACCATGCTTTGTCCGCTTCGAATGCGATCGAGTGCGAGGAGTGCGCAGTTGCTCCGTACGCACTTCTGTTGGTCACGAAAACTTAAATTTCTGTTAACATTTACGAATTTAAAAAACTATTTGTAATTTTTAGACTCCTTTTCTAAATGTTTATAGAAAAGAAGTCAATTTTTACTATACAAGTTAATGAATTTTGTTTTCAGAAAACTAAATTCGTAAATTTCAATTTCTTGACTAAGCTAAATTTGTCGGAATCATCCGAACATTTCTAACCGTTTGTCCATCACATACATTATATAATGTGCTAATTTTCATAGGGAAGGCTACATAAGGAAACTAGTCTTCTTCCTTAAGATCAGAGAATTTATTTTCTGCAGCAAAAAATGGTATAAGATATCACGGAATTTTGTAAATAATATCTAAATTAACAAGGTTTTATCTTGAATAGTTTAGATAATATTGATTGTCAACGATATTTTATATAGTTTGTTTTTTAACTTGAAAATTAAAAATATTAGTATAATTTACCATTTTTTAAGGGTCGTATAAATATAATAACAATAAAATGTTTTTCAAACGCAATTTTTCCAAAATATAGAATTTGATATGTTTATCTTATCTGTTGCAACATTGATTGCATACATTATAAATATTTTATTTACGAGGATTAAAAAAACTGGATGTAAAAAATAATATTGTAGACCTTTTTATTGTTAACTGAAAATCGGTGAGCGTAGCATAAGTCCTTACCACAATTTCATATATTACACCATAAAACAAAATTTTTCCGTCATAGCATAGATGTGGATAGTTGAAAAATTAATAACTTAGTTATTTATTGATTACTAAAAAATATTCTACTTAATAAATAGTTTTTTCTAAAACTTTTAAATTTACTTTAGATAGTTTGAAAATTTTGTTTGCCGTATTTTTGCAGGACTTAGTTATAAAATTAAAAAATAAAATTAAGGTAGGTCTATGTCATGAGATAAATTTGCATTCAATTTAAAAAAGATAATTTTCTACAAAACAGTTGAATTTTCGATCGAAAAATATGAATTTTCAACAAAAAAGTTCCTTTTAAACCAAATAGTTGGATTTGTAAGAACGAAATATGAAATTTTATTTATATAGTTAAATTTTCTATTAAATATTTTAATTCAATTAGGAAAGATAAATTTTTACGAAGATAGTCTAAGCATCTTCCAAAATCCATTACTTTTCAATCAAACACTTGAATTTCAAACCAAAGAAGATAAAACCTCTATGAACGAGATGAATTTCGAAATAAAAAAAAGAACTTACTACGAGAAAGTTCATTTTCGACCAAGTAAGAAAAATAATTAAATTTTTAACTTAAAAAGATAAACTTGTAATAAAAAAATGTGCTTTTAACCAAGCAATTACATTTTTTAACTAACAAATTAAATTTGGAATCAAAAAGGAAAACTTTTTACCGAAATTGTTCGATTTTTAACCCAAATATCACGAATTTTCAACAAAGCACTAAAACTATCAACCTAAAAGGATTACTTTTTAATATAATTGACACATTTTCAAAAAATTAATATAAGTTTGAACCCAATAATTAAGTTTGTAACCAAAAATATGACTTTTCAACCAATAAGATTAATTTTCTACCAAGAGAGACCAATGTTTAGCCAAACTTATGAATTTCCAACCTTAAAGTTGACATTTTCAAGTAAATAGTTAAATTTAAAAATAAGAAGGTACCTTTAAATGGAAAATTGTATACATTTATATCAAGTGAAAAAAATTATTTTTAAATTAAATTTTCCGCCAAAATAGTTAAATTGTCAACTTAAAAAGCCAAATTTTGAACAAAACGGTAATATTTTCTACTGAAAAGGCTCAATATTTCATTAAATAAATGAATTTTTAATAATGTAATTAAATTTTGAACCAAATAATTAAATTTGGAACCGAAAATATAACTTTTAAATCAAAAAGATTGATTTTCTACCAAGAAAGATGAATTTCTAAAAAAATTTATCAATCTCGAACTTGATAGTGGAATTTGTAAGTAAGCCTTTACAATTTGGATTAAAAAAGATTTATCTAAACGAAAAATTGAATAGTTACATATTTAGTGAAAAATTAATTTAAGAAACAAAACGATTTTTCAATTGAAATTAATTAACATTTCCAAAAGAATAATGTACTTCTAACTGAAATGATTAATTATACAATAAAAAACAGGAATTTTCAACAAAAAGGTTCAGCTTTCACCTAAACGAGACGAATCTTCGACTGAAAATAGAATAGTTCAATATTCAGTAAAAAATAAATCTTTTACCAAACGAAATTAATTTTTAACAAAATAGTTCATTTTCATCTGAATTTTTTAATTTTCTACCGAATTTTTTAATTTTGAAGTCAGGAAGGTGAATTCTATACAAAAAAGATTAATTTTCAGCCAAAAAATTATTTTCGATCAAGAAGCTAAATTTTTTACCAAAATAGTTAAAATTTTAACTTGAAAAGCCGAATTTTGAAGAATGAAGTTATCTTTTTTATCAAAAAGGATGACTTTTTAGCAAAGCTCTTTTATTTTCCAAAAAATATTTAGATTTTAAACCTAAAATAATGAATGCTTAAACCAAAATAGTTGGATTTTCTCATAGCCTTCTATTATTTCTATTCGCATTCAAGTAGATAACGAAAAGAAGGGGTTGAACTAAAAAAACTGTAAATAAAAAGAAAGTTCAATAGTTTGTGCACTGATAAATTATATTTTTAATCAATATTACATTTTGTTTTTATTACTTTCCAACTATTAGGAACTTGATTGTTTTTTGATATGAATTACAAAATTTTAAATACTAACTACAGAAAGTGTGACAGACTGCCTCACATTTTAGACACTACAGAAATGATAAAATTGTACTTTATTAAGACTATATTCTTGTTATTATTATTACATTTTATTTTCTTAGGATAATTTCATTAAAGCCACGATTATTTAATAAACAGAATTTATTTCTATGTTTGTTCTCCAACTTTACAAAATCGTACTAAGAATTTCTGAGAAGTGGAGCGGGTTGCGAGGGGGCGTTAAACAAATTCCCTGCAGTATTTTACGCGAGGACAGGGTGAATAGAATATCGCAGGAAAAAATCTTCAATAATTTGTCGATGACGCCTTCGAAAAAATTTGAAAGTCGATGAAAGTAGATTTAAAGGCTTCAAAAATTTGTAATGAATATTCAGAAACTGGATCAGAAATTATCCTAATTGGATTGATTCTCAGGAGATTATTTCGAAGCACGCTTCGCCGTATCAGCGCGTGGCTTGCGGGGTTTCTGCAGGTACTCAAATATAACGTGCCACTCGACCATTCTATCCGGCACGAAGAGCTGCTCCATTAATATCAAATCTATTTGCACGAAGGTACCGACTGGAATATTTAAATTTGCACTTTAAATCACGCTCTCCGTGGGAGCGAACCCCGGCTGCGGGCCACCTGTCGCTCGCGACACTCTCAAGACAAACACAGGGTCCTCAACCATTGTTCTTAAATCTTAAGTTACTCACCTTCGACCTTCCCCTTCGTTATATAAGCCCTTAGAGCGACGGATTTAACGATACAGAGATTTCTTCCTTTAGCGGAAAAAGAACGGAAAAAAGCGGGGGTGTCGTAATGCAATTACTAAGAACCTTGGAAGAAGAATTAATTTGCGAGAAGACAGGGATTTTAAAATAACAAATAAAAAAGAGATTTTATTCGAGGGAGAGAATATAATAAAGCGGAGGTATTCAGAACTGGGAATTAAGGAGATCAGGTTTTAAGTCTGAAGAATGGAATTAGGTTCATCTTTTAATTCTTTTTACAATTTTAATTATATAAAAACGAGACAAGTTTTTATAAAAGATTAATCCAATGTCACTTTGTTTTATTCTATTACTGATTATAATCTACAAGTTCACAGCTAATAATAATTGTCTATTTCATCTTACATAATGACAGAAAGTCCTGGAACTTGGGAAAAATTAGCTTTTTATTAGAAAAACTAGTCCATTTGGGAATGCAGCCTAATATTGAGAATTAAAAAATATTGAAAATAGTGGCCACCAGAATTATCAATGCAATACGAAATTATCTCTATCTTAAATGGAGATATCCATACGAATTGTGGTTTAAAAGAAATAGTTATCTGTCAAAAACATATAGGCACCTGGATTTTTGTACAGATTTTCATGAAAATCTCAATAGACAAAAATTCTAAAAATATGAGACAACAAGTGCGGTGCAGGTTTCGGTTTTGGCAATACTAATACAGAGTTGAAAAATCTTTAGATGATTAGTGATTATTCCCTGCTCTCTAAATTCGAATCAGTCAAAATGTTTAATAATTTAAATCAGTGGCTCAATTCTAGCTATGAATCAGTAGTTTTTACTGATAAATTAGTAATTTTTATCGATACATTAGTGAAAAATAACTGTTTTATAGCTAGAATTAAGCCCCTGATTGAAATTAGTAAATTTTCCTAGCTAATTTAACTTTACAGAGTGGCGAATGAAAGGTGAAAAAGTTTTATTATCACATGATCATTTTCGAATATTCAACTTTGAATGGCTCTAATAAGTCACCGAAAATCAATTATAAAAATTCGGAAAAAAGTGTATGGTTTCGCTGATTCTTTCTGTGCACAATGCTATAATTTAGAGCAAAAGGAACTATTTGTTGGTAAGTTATTAACAAAAGCGTAGGGAGGTGTCGTCTTCTGAACCAAGGAACGTACGGAGATGATTCTTGAAGCAAATTACACATTTCTAGCTTCTGAAAGTGTTGCATGTATTTTCAATGAGCAGGAAGTTGCATTTAAATGTTAAAAAATTATTTTCTTGTGGGAAAAATACAAAAGACTTTACGATAGTCGAGGCAACTGTATCTCTTTTTTTTGTATAAGTGGCTAGGGACTGTGTAAACTGCCTGAGTACGGGCAAACGTCGTATTGCGCCAAAAAATTGCCCTGCTGAGAATGCGGTTGCCGCGATTAGCATAAAGTCTTTTGTATTTTTCAACAAAAAAAAAATTAATATTTCAAACATTCAAGTGCAATACGGGAAGGATAATCGAAACCTTACATTTTTTCAGAATTTCTATAACTTATTTTCAATGACTTGGAGCCATTCGAAGTTGAGTGCTCGGAAATGATCATATTATAATGGTACTTTTTCACCTTTTACTCACCAGGAAATAATCGACAATTATCTGAAAATATTAAAACTCTGGATCAATATTGACAAAACATTGACCTGCGAGATGCATACTGTCTCATATTTTTAGAATTTTCTTCTGCTGAGATTTTCATGAAAACACGGAGAAAAATGGATGTTTAAATGTGGATGTTAAAAAGCAAGAATTCACCACCCAACATTCAATTATTCATGACAAACACCTATTATATTTTTGAGACGTTATGAGTAAAAATATTTGTATGGTTATCTGAAACACATTCAGATGTTAAAATCGTCCGAGCGTTTACTCATCGCTCATTGCAATTTCAGGACTATATTTGTGGGTTATATATTGTTGATATTATGATTATAGAATATTACCATTATGGAAAATTTCCAAATAATAATAATTTAAGGTTATATAGATTCTAACAAATTTGAAAAAAAATGTATATAAATTTGAAAGAAAATTGAGTTTATGTAATCTTAAATAGATAGAATTTTAAATGCACATTACAAATTATTCGTTCTCCGCTTACTTGCTCCGTTTTTATTTTTAATTTTGAATTAAATATATTAAACGCATAACCTCTACTCGACTGAATGTATCATCTGATCGACATTTCATACCCTTTATTTGTTTTTGGTTCATGTACGAAGATTAAAGCTTAGCTTAAAATTTGCAAACTAGTTATCAATTAATTTCTCAAATGACAAGAAATATACTTAAATTCCTAAAACATTTACAGTTGTTATTTGACATAACCATGCATGAAATATCTCGGATATTTCAGTTGAACTTTTTCGATGTTCCAGAATTACATCTTACTTTTTAATATCTGCAGATGCTAATTTTGAACATCTAGATTGCTTTTCTATAGTTAAGCATATAATATGTTTACCCTGAATATCTAGATGTTACGTTTGAACATTCATTTTTCTCTGTGAATCTGCACGAAAATCGATGTGCCTATATTTTTTTGGACGGATAGTAGTGCAATAATAAATTTCGGACGGCTAAAAAGTGGAACACACTGTATATTTTTGTGAAAAGTGAGTTCGCATAATTTGAACACTAATGAACTAAAGTCTTATAAAAGAACAGCACTAGAAAAAAGGATGGTCGTTTTTTGTTTCCAAGCTGCCTCTGATAGCGAACCATTCAAGAAAAAAGGGTCTTCTTCTGTTGAAAAAGAAATTAAAGCTACATGGCCATGTCTAGTCCTAAATTTTGACCTAAAATCTTCAGTTTTCCTGAAGTGATATTACCTGACGAGAATATAAGTCACTAGAGATCAAATTATGCGAACTCAATGTTTTGGAAAATAAAATTCTCGATATCTTCATTCAAGAAGGAAAATACTTTTTATTTTATTAATAATTGTAGTGGTCGCCATTTCTTATATTATTTGATTTTTAAATTTGGTCTGCATGCGAGAATAGACAACTAACGCTCTTGAATTTTTTCCAACTTTTCAGGACATTTTTGAGATTATAGTTACGAGAAACGCTGAACCATTCAAACAATTTTCATACAAATTTATGTAATGCGAACCCAGTGCGATTTTCTCTACTAATGGAGATCATTTTTTCTAAGTACCAGAAACTTCTATCCCGATATACATTCCGTTCGCTGAATTAAGTTGGTTCTCAGAGATAATTTTTTCCAATGCTTTTTTCTTCTATAAATCAAAATATTTAGAAGAAAGAAGAAACCTCTAGCTTTTCTCATTTATAATATTATTTGAAGTAGAAATAATTAACTTTTAATGAGAAATCCAATGGTGACCTTCAATTTGATCTTGAAGTTGACCTTTAAGGTAATTTTAAGGTCAATTTTGTGTTCTCCACGCTTAGCGTTACCCAGGAACTATGACGTGTTCGTTGTAAGATCTGTTCCCTAAGGCGTGCTGGAGAGGCCAGGGGACTGACATAAATCCAGCAGCCTAAAGGAAACAGATTTTATTACGTCCTATGAACTTTGACCTGAGTACATATTTAAACGTAAAATTTCTCGTTCTTACGATTCCTGATGTGAAAAATAGGGGCTCCCATTTAAAATCGAAAAGTGAACCTTGAAATTACCTAGAAGGTCAAGTTCAAGGTTAAATTGAAGGTTACGATTCGATTTTTCGTTAAAAATTACTCCAAGAATGACCTTGACCCACTTGAATAATATTTTAGCTGTACAGTTACTTAGGCCTTTCCAGACTTTTTGGACACCCTGTAGTTTTAGTCGGAAGTCCAATCGTCCATATTACTTTTAATGATGGCAGGGAAAGTAGGAGAAGTGAATGGAAATAGGGAAAAGAAGGGAAGGCGAAGTATGAAGAGTACGAGGAATAAGATAAGAAGTCGGGATTGTGAAGGGAAATGAGGGAAGGGAAGTAGGGGCTGTGAAGGAAGGGGAAGTAGATGAATTAAGGGGAAATGAGGAGCGACACATAGGAGAATTTAGGGGAAATAAGGCGTGAGAAAGTAGGGGAAATGAGTGAAGGGAAGTATGGGAAGTGAAATGCTTAGGAGGGAAACTAGAGTGAATGAGAGAAAATAAGGATTTGGGAGGAGGGTAGGCAGAAGAGGGAAATTAGGGAAGGAATGCAAGGGAACCTAGATATAAATGTAAATAGGGGATATAGGAAAAAATAGAGGAGAAAATCTGACAGGAATTGAGTTAATTTAATAATATGTAATAAGAATAAATAAGAGGAGAATCCATGTAAATCTTTAGAGAATCATTATAGGAATGATTCTCAAATCCGGGGAGGAAAAGTAGGGGAAGTAAGATAAAATCCGTTAAGCTAATTTAGAACTACAAAGTAGTTAATTGTACGACCATGGTTTTGCACTTAGAAAGATGAAAATATTGCATAATATAAATATTAGAATAATTTACCATTTTTTGAAGTGTTGCTTAAATGTTATAATGATGAAGTGTTTCTTTGACGCAAGCTGATGAAATTTAGAATTTAATATGTTTAACTTTTCTTTCTTAATATATAATACATAACTGTTCCTTTTTTATTTTCTAATACTTAGAAATCAATAATGTTAACTATTACTACTACATTCATTATTAATATTATTAATAATAATTAATTATAACATGAATCATCAAATTCCTTGCATTCCCTGAAATCTTTGATTTTTCTAAATTCTCTAAAACTGTTTAATACCATGAATTTCCTGAATTCTTTAAATGTTCTGAATTCCTAAAACTCTGTGACAATTTTGAAATCCTTGAATTGCATAAATGATCTGAAATCTCTAAAATTATTGGAATTCCCTGGAATCTTTGAATATACCTAAACTTTTCAATATTCAGCATATATAAAGAATTCAGGAAACTCTTGAAATTCTATCAATTTCCTACAATCCTAAAAAATTCTGTATTCTTCAAAATCCTATGAATTCTTTGATTTATCTGAATTCCTTCTAGAAAATGTAAGAAAGAGAAATAAATCCTCCAATATTCCAAATGAAGTCTGACACGTATTGACTCTTCGGCTGACGGTTTTATTGAATTTACCTCGCGAAGTGAAAATCACTTGGGAAGCCGCACGAAAATATCTCACATTTTTATATTTTAACAAAAAGTTTTAATAATTTGTTTCATAAAAAGAGCAAAGTAGTTTCAATTCTTGAACTTTTAATTCAAGTTGAATAATATCTTTAAAATCTCTTTTTTATGAAAATTTCTAATCACTGAACTATTATACTTTATCTGTGACCTCTAAACTCTGATCTTTCTTTTTAGAAAGCTTACGTTTGACATATGATCGCTGAGATTTGTCACAGGAATTCTGACCTATGTTTTTTCGACTTTAATCTATGCATTTTCACTCTTCGCTCTTGAATTATTGAAATATTAACCTTTCACCTTTGACCTACGCTTTCTGCTTTTTTCGCTGAATTTTGACAATCCACGTTTTCAGAAAGTTCTCTCAAATTAGGAAAGCATCAAATAATGATCGTATTTCATTTAGTTAAAAAATAAAAATGGAGAATTATTATTTTCGAGGAATACAGAAAAAGGCAGATATATGATGGCTCAAATTGAAGGCTTTGCATTTAAATGTTCATTTAAATATAAATGTGATCGTTTTTTTTATATAAAATTAAAAATAAGAAATTCGAAGAAGAATGCAGTCCGATTTGTTTCGATTATGTCTTAAATTGATGGTCTCAAAATTCAAACGTGCACTGAAAAATAAAATTTTCAGTTTTCTTCATGTGTTTTGTTATTCGATAATGAATGATAAGAAAAATGATGAAATTTCGTTTTTTATTAGCTTCATGTTGCCACCCATTTATGTAAAGAGTTTATCATGATATTAAAAATTATCCATTTTTTTGAAGGTGGCTCAAATTAAAAGTATTCGTATGCAGTTGTTCATAAAAACAAATTGCAACGCAATACTCATGTTTTTTAATATTGAAGATTAAACAATAAAAAATAAACTAGGAAAATTCGTTTTTTAGCCAATTATGCTGAAATAGTTTCTATTAGTTATTTTCTTTCAAAGATAATTCAAATTGAAGGTCCAGGCGTGAAGATGTGCCTAAAACACAAAATTCTCTATTCTTCACTAATATAAACATTTTTTAACTTTCTATTCTCGAAATAAAGTTTCTAAAACTTTGTGTTGACCATCTAAACTGGATACTTCTTGATAAATAATTTTCTATGTTATAAATATGTTTTTTTGTTATCAGAGTTTAAAAAAATAAAAAAATAAAGATATTTAGTTTTTTAGATTATAATATGTTGGAAGCTTTCTTATTAGTCCGGGTTCTTTTAGAAAAAGCTCAAACTAAAAATCTTGACATGTAGATATGGATTAAGAACTTTTTCTTTCAGTTGCCTGAGAATGCACAATCAATCAATAAACATATTGAATTTAAGATTGAACCTAATTATCATTAATTATTTATATATAAATCAATACTTCTTTGCAATGTACAATCACAAAAAAAAATTTTCTTTTAACTGAAAATGCTGAAAATGTGTATGAAAATGATATTCATTCTTCAAAATTATTAAATATTGTCGATTAATAAGTCATTATAAACTATTTCATCAATCATTAATAAAAGTGTGTATATTCAACGGTCATATAGGTAATTGCCAATCACAAAAAATTACAAAAATAACATATTTTCTATCGCTAACGTCAAATATTATAAGTGAAATATTAAATTTGGAAATTATATTGAAATGTATATTCAGTAATTATAATTAAATTCACTGATTGTTATTATATTTTTATTATAGTATTGTGGTTAATTTATTTGCAGCCTGGTTTCATGGAAAAAATAATTTTTTTCCAAGGAACAGCACTACTTTGCCAATCGTTTGGTCATTTTTATTACAAAAGAATATTATTTGAGAGCTTCTGAAACATTTTCTCAGAGAAATATTACCATTCACGTGACTACCACTTGATTTATTAGAAAAAATCATTTCTTTTCGTGAGATAGGGTTTACTGTTTTAATTTTTTATCATATTTATTGGAGAAGATGAACAGCCAAATGCATGAAAAATAATTGACTACTTATCTCGAATTTTGAAACGATGAGACAATTGGTTATAAAACCCATACTGTTAGTGTTAATATAAACTTATTTTCTGATAAATTTAGATTAAGCCTTCAACTAAATATTAGTATTTTTTAGTAATATTAGATCAATTATAATGCTGAACGACTTTTTTAAAATCTTTGCTTAATAAAGAGATAAAAAGATATTTTTATTGAAATCAGAAAGTTTGACATTGTATTGACTTAAGTAATAAATAACACAGAATCAAATTCAAATATTGGTTAGATTCCAGAATAGGGGCGTCACCTGCCCCCTCTATTTTGGCTGAAAAAAATTTTTTTGGCAACAAACTATTATAATCTTTAATTTCAACGATAAATGAAGCCATTTGATGAGACAAAAATGTAAAATTATTGTTTATTTTGTTATTATGATGTCTCAAATATTATTTTAACATTCATTTTTTTTACTAACAGCATTATTTTTTCACCAGTCATAGAGGTACCTTACCGCCCTCACGAAACGTTGAAAAAGGGTAGGGTTTTGACCAAATTATTTTTGTGATTATTTTTATTATTTTATATCATTCCGATATCGTTACATTTCCATATTGAAGAGATTATAGTAACAAACTTAACAATAATTTTAAACTTCTGTCTGTAAAGTCGCTTTATTTATCGTTCAGTTAAAGTTTCTAAAATTTTTTTGCTAAAAAAAACTGTTTTCTAGCCAAGAAAGAGGTGACAATCCTATTCTGCAATTGCACCAAAATAAGTAGCCTCAAGTTCTTGTAAAGCGTATAACGGAGAATACTTCTAAAAAACAGATTCAATTTATATTGCAATCTTTCAAAATCATTTCAAATATTTAAGGAGACAGAAAGTTGAAAAAAAGAATAATTCAATTAATTGTTTCGGATTTAAAAAAAATTTTGGACCTTGAATTATTGGACAAGTGCTAATGATTTTTAACGAAGAACATCCTAGCGCGTTCCGTTAGTAGAATCGGCTAGGGCGTTAGGCGTTTCGTAAATACTCAGTGCGTGCGTGCGTCGATATCAAAAATTTCTATGAAGAATGTGTCTAAAAAAACTGCGAATATTCTTGATATTTATATCAAAGATATTATTTTATTTTTTTTTTATAAATAACAAAAGTTATTTTTATTCATCCATATTGGTGTGAGAGTATAGAGAATTGCTTTAATGCCATAAGTCCTACAGTAGTATTTTGAGTTTCAAACTAGTGTCCAATTTGTCTTAAATACAGACCCTACTTTGACGCTAAACGTGGAAAAATGGCCGATTTCGGACCCTTTCAGCATCAAAGTAGGGTCTAAATTACATTGGACTCGCTGCTCATTTAGAATCTACTTTACAGCTTCCAGCCGAAAATTCAAATCGGGTATATTTTCCTTAAAGGCGGCTCAAATTGAAAGTCTTGGCATGTGGATATGCACAAAAAAATAAAAATTGCTTTGTCACAGTATTTGTTTTTGCTATGAGAGGGGGAAAAATTAGGAAAATGAATAAATTACTTTTTTTAAAATACCATCTACACTCTTTTTTTTTAGTTTGATATTCTTTAAAGTGGACTGAAATTTAGGTAGGCTGAAATTTAGGCGGACTGAAATTTAGTTGTTTGATATCACTGGGTAAATTTTTAATGAAATTTAAAATGTGCTTTGTTATAGTTTATTTTTCGTTATGTGTGGGTAAAAAATAAAAAAAATGAGGAAATGTTGCTGTTTGCATTACTATGCTGGATTCCTTTTTAGTGGTGGTATCGGTTCTGAAGATGTTGACATGTTGCTGTTTGTTAACAGTTGTTAACAATGCGAAAACTCGTTTTTTCAGACTATTAAGCAGGAAGATTTTCCTTAAAACTTATTTTCTTGGCTTCTTTTTATTATCAACTACATCAAAATATTTGTTATAAATGTGTCTTTTCCAATTATTTATTTATTTTTTTAATTTTATAATTATCACGAAATTTCCCGCGCACATATAAAAGAAAAATTTTATACAAAAAGCTGAGGTGTCAGATGGAAAGAAAATATAATAAAATTTGAAGTTCTGTAAAAATAAAACATTCTTCCGTTTAAAGTTGGAACATTATAAATTCCAAACGATATGCAACAAACTGTGTGCATAAATTGCAAATCTTGTCCTTTTTAAAATCAATCATTTTAATCAATAATGTCAAGATCATTAAAAAATATAAATAGAAATTGATAACAGCTTGATGAGTTCAGAAAGAAATTGATCCAAGAACAATTTAAGATGCTATAGTTGGTAACACTATCATTGGCTTGTGATAGACGTCAAAATGATCCCATTGGAATTGGAACGTCGCAGACTAAAGAGAGCAGAAATAAATTACCTCCGCCGACGATAATTGGGGATAAAGTACCCTAAGCCGTTATAACTAAAAGACAAAAGTTAATTATACGAACGTCAGCTTCGTCTAACTGGCGCCACGACTCTTGAATCTGCAGAAGGACAGAGAGCGGTAATAATTCTGTTCAAAAAGACTTCGGGCTACCACGAGTCCTTATCTCGATGAGAAGAGAATTCCATATTCTATTATAGAACTCTGAGACCAAGAAAAGGCAGACAGGCAGGATTGATAAGTCTGACAACATTTTAGGCTTATTTTCCAAAGTGAAAATTTGTGGAGAAAAGCATTGAATAATGTATTTATTTATACATGCTGATTAAGAAAAATAAAACTATTTTAGAAGAGTGTAGAAAAATTAAAATAATTATGACAGCTTATGGAAGAAAATTGGTGCACTTTTTTTCCTAATTAAAGTCACACTATTGATTAACTTTCAAAAACATGTTGGCCTTATTCTTTTTTTAGCAAAGAAAATATAAATTCAGAATGATTTGCATCGAGAATTTTGGTTTTGAAAATTATGGCACTTTTTCTATTGTGGGGAATCTAAATTTTTATGTTAAAATTGATTCCAGCAGCATCTTCTTGGTTATTTTTTATGTTTTGATCACAAAAACTTTATTTGAAAAAAATACAATTCCCAAAATTTTCAACCGTGATTTTCTTTACACTTCTTTATCATATACTTCAAAATCTTTGTTTTGGAGAAAATATTATAAAGCCTATGAGCTTTACATAAACTCTTTAAAAAAATGGTAAAAAAAAGAATTTTTAAGTTTTAGTTAAAATGTATTTTTTTTACTTTTGAATTGAATTTTTTTAAAGTGACAAACCAAAGCTCTAAAAATATTATTATTGAACAATAATATTTTTATTTGATTACATCGGGTTTTCCAATTGACTTGATAGATTTTCGCCATTATTGCTAATTAAGGGGCATTTAAATGATTACTAGTTCCACTTCGTTGATAAAATTATTTTTTCATTTCAACAGGATATTTACTAAACATTCAGCCAGTGTGAAAATGAGAAAATACAGTTAATTTATAATTCACTATCAAGTAAAATAAGACTTTTAAATATTATTCTTTAATCTCTTCTTTAATATATGCTAATTTCTCTTTACATATTTTAAAATAAACCTTTTGGATATTTATCGTACAGTTTTACATAGTGAACAATCATCAAAAAGGAGAAAGGAAACATTTTTTAAATAGGAAACATTATTTTGCAAAAAATAGTAAATAATAAACCCTATATTTCTTAAGTTTGCATTAAAAAAACATATGATTTATGTTTAATAAAAAAAGGTTTTCGTTTAGATTGAAGCGTCACAAAATCAGAAAAAATGAAAAAACCGAAATTCGAATATCTGCCTAAAATGTTTTTCTTGAAATAAGCATATTTGCATAATTCTTTAATTTAAGCGAAAAAAATTTGAGGCTTAACATATTTAACTTTTTTCGAAGAAATAAATCATTTTAAATACATTTGGATAAATAAAAAAATACGTTCTGTAAATTTTTGAAACATTCTTCATTGAATAACATTTTTTTTGTTTTTGTTGCCGCTAACGAGCTAAGACTGCACATACATCGAAATTTCCAAATTCTGTTTACAAAATAGACATTTTTCAATTACGATATTAAAAATTTGAATAGCAGGGACAACTGAAAAAGCTCAAAAATTAAAACCCCTGAAAAGAGAATATACGAAATAAAAAATGTACTAAATTGCCCACAATTTAAGAATGATAAATTGGAATATTCCCAATAGTTGATATTACCGAATTGAAAAATTCCCACAATAAACTTGCGGAGATTGTTAGATTTTTAAGACTGTAAAATTGTCCAACCAAAAAAATTTACGAACCAAATAAAATAAAATATTGATAGGTAATAAAACTGTATTTTTTCGAAATTTTATTTTCTAGACTTTTTTAGTTGTCTCGACATAAACAGATTTCAAAAAGATTATATGAAACTAAATTTTGTGACTTAAAGAAAAATATTGAATAACATCGTAAAACGTTATAATTCAATAAAATATTGAAACAAAATTTAGTTTCTCCGGACAAAAAAAAGTTTTTAGGAAAGAATTTTGGTAAAAGACATAGATTTAACTATTTTTTCTTGAAAAAGACATTTAAAAGCATAAAACAAAGAAGTTAAAATTAAATCAGGGTGGACATTTTTCGTGAATCTAGGTTTTTAAAAAATCATCATTTTTTGTTTAAAATTTTATAAGCAGGAAAAATAACAACTGTTACATTTACATAAAGAAATGCAATTATGTTTAAATTTTTTGTAAATAAACGATTTTTTAAATAAGTTACATTTATTTAAACGATCCAAAGTTATTAGTATGGTCTTATTTGGTAGGCAATCAGCTTCAATCCCTAAAAAGTTTGCACACACACACACATTAATAGATTGAAGGCTCAGTACTATTGTTTTTTATTTAATTTATTTAAAATTTTATTTAAAAGCAGTTTTTTTAATTTACAGTTTGACAAGAAAAAACTTACTTTTTTATGTAAGAAAAACTTTTTTGATATTCACAATACAGCAATCCAATATCTACTACCAATATTCAATATTTGCCTGTCGTGTGCTTCCCCAATTAAGCTTTTAGAGTGATCAAAAGAAAAATCATTTTTCAGAAATATACGCTATCTCAAGCTAGGTGATACGAGAAATTTGAGAGGAAATCTACATTATAAGCAAAGTAGTTACCATCAATCAGTATAGATGTCACGTCACAATCTGTGGAAATATAAATCAAATCTATCGATCAAGTTAACTCTTCAAATAACGGAAAATAATAAACGTCATTTTTGAAAAGATGGAAAATAAATTTAAAAAATTTTTAAATAATAATTTTTCAAAAAAAGATCATCTAACAATCTTTCCACTGGGAAACGAACCACTGAACTTTTGAATGCTGGTGAGGTGCTTTTCTTACTAATCTTTCAGGGCGACCGAAAGAAAAATCCTTTTTCAGAAATATACGCTATCTCAAGCTAGGGGACACGAGTAATTTTGAAGTAAATCTGTGTTCTTAACAGAGCAATTACTATGGATCAGTATAGATGTCATATAATTTAAAAAATTTAGTTATTTAAAGAGTTAACTTGATCAATAGTTTCCATTTCAATTTCAACAGATCGTAGAGTGACATCTATACTTATCGATGGTAACTACTCTGCTGATAACACAGATTTCCTTTAATAAGTAAATTGTCATATGGAAGCGCAAAGAGTTCTACGTAAATGAACTTGAAGGTGTTAATTTACAATTTTTTGTGCTTTACAGACTGAAAAAGTTTAGAACATTATTCTTTATACAAAAGGAAATGGAAAAAATGTAATAAACACTCATGAATATGAAGAAAAAATTCATGAACAAATTACAATTCCCAAATTATAGCTTATAAATTATAGTTATAGCATTAAATATTTGAGATTTATGCCCTTTTTGAAGCATGTTTTATACTAAACTAATGAATAAACATCACTTCATTTAAATATTTTGACGGTTACATAATTCTTAAATTGAAATTTTAATTGGATAGAATTTATGGTGAAATCGAGTCCTAAAAATGCGGCAACCATGCGCACATATTTGATTAAAAGTTTCGAGTGAATTTTCAAGGTCTATTAAAATTGGAAACATTGTTATGATCTCGAAATATGTAATAAATTATTATCTGAAAGAACTACAAATTTTAGGAACAAGGAATGAAATAATAATAAAAGCCTTAAATTTATGGCGGTCGAGAATTCACTTATCTGCTCGTGAGGCTTGGTGCAGATGCAAATAATATTCAGATTTCCCAACGGGCAATAATTTATGATCTAAATGCATAAAACAGATATACAGAGAACTCTTGCCTACTTCCAGATGCACTTATTACAACACTAATCTCATATGTAGTCCCCCACGGTGGGTCATTTACAACTGGACAGTTCCGTTACCTCCCGTCACGGTACCAGTCTAACACTACGAGTGATGTACGATGTTTTGTCGAAATCAGTATGTTATAAGACTGTAGGGCCATTTCAAAAGGGACTCTTAATGTTTATAATATATTTGGTTTTAAAAACATACGACTGACGTGCCACCCATATTCTTGTCTGTGATTGGTAAATTTTATAGCCTTATAGGCTTATAACATGGTGGTTTCAAATAAAAAATTAAAAACTGGAAATAAATATAAAAATCCTTAAAGTTATCGATATTTGATTAGTTTTTTCATGGATTTAGGAAAGTACGAAAATGTCATAATTCAATTTTTGAAGTGAAGAAATATCCCTAAGCAAGAAATTATAATTTTTATGAAAAAATAACAAGATTTTGCAATGATTCTTTGCTCTATGATGTTGCTATCAAAACCATACGCTGTCAGCTATATTTAATGGTAGTTTATAACAGTCGACCGAAATTGTTATAAAATTAATAAATAATTAGGGAAGAGTAAAAGAGAGATTTAAATTTTACTCGTGAATAAGATGTTTTAGTTTGAAAATTTAAGATTATTATTGTATCTTAAGGATAACCCAGGAATACCATAATTTTATGAAATAAGATATGTATATGATATCCTTAACAAGTTTTAAGACTTATAACCTTCCTTCAAAAATTTAATATATTTCATCCTTTAAACAAATTTGAAATTTAGAAGAATTTTGGTTCTTAGTATTCTTTAGAATCATATGAATGAAAACATTTTTTCACAAACAGTTCCAACAAAAATAGTTAAATGATAAAAAATTAACTGAATGATTTATAAAATAATATTTTTTTATTGTAAATAATGATCTTGAAAACTCTAAAATTTTAAAAATTCAATTACAAAAGCAAATTGAATGAAAAAGACATTAATAATAATTATCTATGCAGAAATAAATAAATTATGAAGCACAAATATTCCGAATTAAAGAAATGTTAACAAAAGGGGGCCGTTTACGAAAAGGCTATAAAACAGACAGAAGTAAAAAATCTCGATAGTATAGTTACATTTTTCAATTTGGATTATTTTCACATGTTTCTTTATTTAACTTTTCTCACATAATTAATATGCTTTGATTTCTTTTTCACTAAATTCACTTTTGTAATGGTATCGTCAACATTTAAGAATTTTCAGCTTAGATCATTCGAAATTTTTCAAATTTTTATAAATTATTTTATTTATTTTATAAGTTTTTTAATTTAATTTTTTTTAATTATTTAGTTTGTTTTTGTACATTTTTATTGAAATTGTTTATTTATTATTTTTCGTTTATTTTTTGTTAAGATGACGTTCAACCGGAAGTGCTTTTGATTAAAGATTTCTCAAAGAATATTTCTTTAAAATTTCAAATCAATTTATCCTTATTATATTCTCATCATAGTGAGAGTATGTATTGTGATTGGAGAGAACAGTCTTTACAAAGGATTGTTACATGATTATTATATTCTCACTTTTTCCGTCATCTTAAAAAATGAAGTTTAAGACAATCTCTGTCTAATACAAAATTTTTCAAAGAAAATTACATGAAATAACCAGTTTTGGCAAGAAAAAAAAACATTTGGAGAATATTAGCTGTAATTGTTACGATTGCCGTAGACAGCATAGTTGTTTTCGTTGACCTGAAAAGCATAGTATTTTTGTATCTGAAGAAAATCAACCACTTGGAGATAAACATGGAGCAACTTCCAATAGCTTAAATTTTATTGAAATTTGGAAAGTAGTATTTTACTGCTGCCAGAGAATATAAAAGTGAAGTAATCAAAGGTTTAAATGAAAAAATGTTCTCAAATATCTGAGTTTTTGATTATGTGTCCGGTACTACCCGCTCTCCTTTAATCTTTTTTGTTGAAAAAATTTTTTTTTTCGTTTAAAATGGGTTTTTTTATTTAAAAATAATTTTTTAACAAAAAATAGATCTAAATTTGTTGACAACATTTTTTTAGACATACAATCTTTTTGGTAGAAAATTCTTTTGCTCGATTGACAAAATTAATTTTTTCAACTACAAATTCAATACATTCTGTGTCCGAATTTTTTTTCTATACAGTTAATATTTGTTGTAAAACATGCATGTGTTTCGCTAAAAATTTAACTATTTCATTGAAAATTTATTTTATTAACTTGAAAACTTATTCCTTTAACTCAAAATAAAAATATTCAATTTTTTGTTAAAATTGATCTTTCTTAGTTAACAATTCATGTATCTTTTAAATTTGTCTCTTTTGGTAAAAAAATAACATTTTCGTTTAAACATTCTACAATTAGGTTGAAAATTCCATTAAAAATTAAAATGTTTGGTTAATAATTTATTTATTGTGATAAGAATTATTTTATTTTGGTAGAATATCAACCTTTATGGTTTAAATTTTATTTCTATGGATGAAAATTAGATTTTTCATTAAAAATTAATTTTATTAACTAATAATTTAAAGATTTTTTTTGTTAATTTTTCTTACATACATTTAATCTTTTCGGTTAGAAATTTATCTGTTTGGTTTAAAATTTTCCTATTTCGTTAAAAATGTATTTTATTTTGTTGAAAACATATTTTTCTTATGAAAAATAGAGTTTAATTCTGTTTTGTGTTGAAAATTTATCTTTTTAGTTAGAAATCAATTATTTTGTTAAAATTTTTTCTTCTTTGGTAGAAAATTGATATCATAGGTTTAAAATTCAAAGGCTTGTGTGAAATATTGTTTATTGATTAGACATGATTTTAATTAAAATTTAATTTATTTGGTTAATATTTAAGGAGTTTTGTTAGAAATTCCCTTTTTTATAGTTAAACATTAATTTCTTCTCTAATTCTCTAAATTTTTTGCAAAAAGAATTAATTTTAACAGAATGTTCAAAAAGATTTCAAAAGAAAATTTGATGCATACATAACAAATAGAAAATATAGTTTTTTAATGGTTTCGAAATACGATTCTGAAGCTTTTTAAAGTTTTTGAAAGGTTTTAAGATAAAATAAAACTTTTCTCAAGATTCCTAGAAGATTGTATAACAACTTTTGATGTTTAAAAAATAATTTTAAGTTATTATTTTAACATTTTTCTACACGACTGTTTATGCATGACTAGCAATTGAACACATATTAATAAAGAAAATATTCGCGAAACTTAGAAGAGATATTTATTATTTTTGAAAGACTACAAAATAATTTAAAAGTTAAAAAGATTTCAAAATATTAAAAATATTGCATAAATTTTGGAAGATTTCGAACAAACAATTTAGAGTTGTTTTGAGCATTTTAAAAGGTTTCAAAAGAACAGAGTACATTTAAGATTCCGACGGAAAATGTAAACGATTTTTTATTTTAGAAAATTAATTTAAAGAGAATATTTAAAAAGATTAAAAAAATAATTTAAATTTAACACTGAACTGAATCATTATTAATTTGTAATGACTCCAAATTAAAATAATTTGACTTCTCATCTTTAAAGTGTCTGGCAAAAAAATGTAATATTCCAATATTTAATGCTGTCAATTTAAAAGTACTTATAAAGGTATAATTAAAAAAAAATTAATTTTGCTTTAACGTAGATTTTGAATTTAAAAACGATGGAAAAACTTTCTTAAGAATCAGTAAACATAAAAAGCAAATGTCTAAGAATAATTAAGTTATTAAAACAAAGACCAAAGTGACGAATGTAGATCCCAAATGGAATACATTATTTCATCACGGAAAAAATTGATTTAAAAAAAAGAAAGCTCGATAGTTCCCGAGAACCAATTCATAATTGCATCATCTGATACCTTAATGATAAACTGCTTGAACTGCTTTAATTGTGAACATGAACATGGTCTGGCGTACAGAAATAATATTTTTAAAGTCGTTCAATTTTTCATATTTCTTTTACGAAAACACAAAACAGTTTATGAGCTGAAAATGAAATATTAATCTATCTACGTACAATATTTGGCGCCAATTTAAATAATATAATATAAAGCTTGAAGATTTTTTTGATTTATTAAATAGTTTTTTATTGCTATAAGAAAATTAGAAAACGTTGTAATTCAGCTGTAATCTGAGGAAATACAAGTATACTTATAAAAAATAAGTCTTGGGCACGAATCTGGCTGATACATTCTCTAGCATCCTGATAAAAAGCTCTTTAAACACATTTTTGACCGAGGGGCTTTGGAAAAGGAATTTTGGATTAACAATGGAATCTGTATGGATAAACAAGAGGATTTTTGATTATGAAAAGAGTCATTGGAACTTATTGTTTATTATTTAGTATTGCTTATTATTATTATTTGATTATAGATCATAGAAGGCATTATGTAGTTCAATAAAAAGACTAAGTCAAAAAGAAGTGATTTGATACTTGTATAATTCTGTCTGGTTGGATAGGCCTCTTAAATACAACAATCGATGGGAATTATCATAACTGATAAATTTTCGATTTGTAATACTGCTATATTCCCAAAATTACGAATGTTTTTCTCTTGCAATTGTTAGGAAAAATTGTAAATATGTACGTATACTAGCTTCTTTCGCTCATAGAGTACACAGTAGTACTTCTTGTTTAACACATTTAGTGATTATTCAAACAATTTTCATTTTTTCAAACAATTTTTATTCCTAAAATCACCTAAAGATATTATTCATTGGAATTATTGCCACAAGTAACGGATGCTGAAAATAATATTTCTTTTTAATGATATTTATCAATTTTGTTGAAAAAATTAACACTGCGTAAACAATTAGAAAAATAATAATGAATAGGTTATAGATAGTTTTTTTGTCAAATCATACTCATTAAGGGGATGGTAAAGGTATCAGCGTAAAAAAACACTCTTTTTGATTATTTTTTTTAAAAGTATGGTTTGAGCAAATGTGTTTAAACTTTTTGTACTTGATTAAAATTACTATTGGCAATATTCTATAATTTTTTTCATTTGAAAATATTTAAAAACAAGCCGGTAATAGAGACTGTCCGATAACGTCTTGAAAAAAAATTTTTGTCGTGTTCACTGTATCTCGGTCGGAAATTATCTAAATTCAAAAATCACTTAAATTTAGTCAAAATATCATCAAACTCCTCCCGCCAACGTGTTCTGATTATTTTTTTTTGCATTTAAGAATTGTTGGTGGTCATTTAAAGTGTAATGTGCTATTTTGCACGAAAAAATCTACCATTTTGGGGGGTGGAAAACACCCTCAATGTGAAAAAATTTTTTCAACTAAACGTTGAGGTGAGGTATTTTATATGCAGGAAATGTGTACCAAGTTTGAATTGAATCGGGAAAGTAGTTTGGAAATGGCAGTGAACACGGACTTTGAAAAAGTAGTTTTGAGAAAAACGCGTTTAAAGTTTTGGAAGCCCGAAGCTGTCAGAGCTGTAGTGTTAGAATATAGAAGACTAGCTAGACAATAACTTCAAGAGTTTTGCTCAGATCGACTTAAGATTTTGGGAGTATATTCTTTAAATGCTTAACAATAAGTAAAGATAACAACAAAAAATCGATTTTTTGAAAGAGCAAACCTTTACCCCCCCTCCCCTTAAATATGAACAGTTTTTAAAAAGAATTTTGGGTAACAATCATTACTGTGTATTTATATAAATGAGCGTTTTAGGATCATGCAGATCATGAAAAGAAAAACATCGAATTCAAATTGTGAAAACAATATAGGGTATAAAAATGATGTTAATTGTGTTTTTTTCTTCTGGTCTGATTTATTAATCTAAACAGTAATATAGTTTCATCCTTCGACGCCAAAAATCAAAAGTTAAAAATCTTGAAATTAGTGGGAGTATCAATTTTTAGTATGCACAGTTCAAGTATTCGTTTGTTTTTCATAGAATTTAGTTAAGTTGGTGAAACCAGTTTGAATAAATTTTTGAAAGTTATTAGAAAAATGTTAAAATAGAATCAGGGTTTCTTGTATATTCCTTCTTTAATGTTTTTAATGAATTAAGAAAAATGTATTACAAAATTATTTTATCAATTCAAACAATTTTACTAATTATTACAAAAAACATACGAATAGTTGAAGTATGCATACCACAAGTTGTTTCTCTATCTAGTTTTAAATTTTTTAGCTGATCAGGTCCTTCGTTGACGGACGAAACTATATTACTATTTAGATCAATAAATCTGCCCAGTAGACAAAAAACACAATTCAAAAAATTATTATACCCTATAGCGCTTGCGCAACTAAATTTGATTCAATGATAAAAAATTTTTAAGTGTTTTTTTTTAATCAAACATTGTTGTGTTTTATTTCGTAAACTGATAAAAACAAAAATGGATCACCGTAAAGGGAGTCCAGATGCGAGAGAAGTCATTGCAGACACAATTAAGAACAGTTAAGAAGAAAAATTTGTAGACTTTAAGAGGAACTTGGGAGTTCACCTCGTTTCCATTGTTACGGATCATGGTCCTAACGACGTCATCATTCGTGATCTACATCGCGAGGATACCATAGATCTAGGTATCCGATCTCATCATCATCAGGTTGTCGTCCCGATTCTCTTGGGAATTTCGAAAGAAGCTATGGCAGCCGATATGGGTCAAAATCATATAGCAGGATTTTGGTGTCTAGATTCACGTCGATATTCTTCTGGAAAAGACGGTGATGAGTACTACCCGAGAGGTAGCAACACACAACAAACGTATCAGATCATCATTGCGCGATAACGACAAAAATTTACGTACGAAAAAGTATCTTAAATTTTGTTTTGTTTTGTTTTAAAATAAACATTTAAGATTTTTAATTCGAGGGTACCTCGTTAAGCTTCCGCAGCACTCGAACACGAATACTGACAGGTCTAATGTGCCGCTAAACTTACATTTAACTATCCCGATATTAT
>NC_046666.1:55832411-55843559 GCF_010883055.1 Belonocnema kinseyi
GGGTTGCAGTCAAGTACACGATGGGGGGACCTACAGCTTAAGGTGGGTTCCGAACCACCAGAACCTCGGTAAAGGTACATTGAAAAATTTCTAGAGGTACCGCCTCTTAAAAAACATTTCTTAGTTGAAATGTTGTCACAGGCTTATACTGCCCAACATGTCGAAGGCATTTTTGGTTAGAGTTGAATTTTTTTTATATTATTATTATTATTATTATTATTATTACTATTACACCATCAAGCCATTTTCCTTTCGGGGTAGTCGTGACTCACTCGGTAGGGGAAAGGAGTAGTGTGTGGAAGGGAATATAATATATACAAATATCTTACTTTGGCTTACTTGCTCTTTTATTTCTAACCTTTCTTTTTTTTAATTTTCGGGAAAAATCAGTTTTCTCTTCTAAGGAATAGCGTTTGAGCGCAAGATGTATTCCATCTACGTTTGGAATCACTACATGGAACTTTAAAGTACCTGGTATTGTTACCGTAGATTCGCATTTAGGTTTTAATGCTTCTGCACTTACAGCATGACTTTCTTGTAAGCTAAACATAATTATGGTTTTCCTAAAGTTTTTCAACGCGCACTGGTATTCAATTCTATAATCTTTCTGGTGAAAGCGGAGATTGGCAAAGTCGTACTTGTTCTTGAAGTATTGCGGCGCTCAGTCAGAAAAGTATAATATCTTCTTAGGTTTAAAATGAGTCATTGAGTAATTGAGAATTATTTTCTGAAATGCGTGTACGGCTACAGAATCATGAGTCAGAGCGTCCATTAATATATCCGCGCTACGATGTTTCAGTTGATCATCTACTCTTTAATAAGTAACTACTGTGAAAATACTTACTTGGTCATTATTTCAATGGAAAGCTTGTACGGCGTTCTGGCTACAAAAGCTAAGTTTTCCGCAAAATCTTACTGAACAAGAAATTGTGCTTCGACCAACTTTTCCTTTAAGTATATAACAAACAATGACTGCTTCTAGGCAACAAACTCATGCACTTTCAGTTTTAATAAGTCATTACTAAGCACTTCGACAAAGTCATCGATGTCTGCTACCTCGGTCAACAGCATGCTTCTATCATTTTTTCGCAAGGTGCGAAACTTAACTTTATCAATACATTCCTTGCATTTGTCAAAATGACAGCTATCCATAGGAGTATTACACATAATTTTGTCTAAACAAAAATGATGGTAATATGTGAATCTGTATTGTTCGTTACTTCGTCGATATTGACTCTACTAAGCTTCAGTTTCACGTTTTCGGGATGGACGCAAATGCAAACATTGTGAGTGCTAGAAGAACTAGCAAATAAAAAATGTTTTGGTCTAAGCTGTGTAAATTTGGATATTTTGATTTTTCCACCAAGATGCAGTTCGCTAAAACGTTAATACCGTTCAGAATTATTCGCTAATGATAATATTTTCTGAACGTGTTAATAAGAGCCATATGTTTTCTGCACTAAAATGAAATCTTTTATTTCTGGTAAAATACGACTGTTCGCATCATCTTTATAGAAGGCTACAACAGGAGCTTCAACTTCAGAACATAATGTTTTTCGAGCTTTTGGATTAGGACTCGCTGAAATACCATGGTCAGCAACAAGTTTTTTAGCTTTTCGACATTGGCGTTTTTAATTGCTCAAGAAGCTCTAACGCAGCTGCGTAATACTTATCATTAAATGGAAATTTCAATTTTTTATTCAAAATATCCAAATCAACATCAGAGTCATTGACAAAAAAGAAATAAAATCTAGCATTATTTACATCATCATTAGTGTTCTGACGAGGAACATCAGTCAGGTCATTAGTTGCTAAACTTAAAAATAGATCATTAGAAGATGCGTCCATGTTTTCCGACATAGTCCGCATACTTTTGAGTTGACCGGCAACCAAGGATATTTACCATGTAGAATCTTAGGGATTTTTCTTGAGCCAATATGTTTTATGTGGAGTTTTTCCTTCAAAGGATTGCGGCATCGATTATAAGTGCTTTTTTGTGACACTGTGATGAGGCTTAAGCAAAACTTACAACCATAAAGGACAAAAGTCTAACAACAAATAAACGTATTTAAGAACACATATAAGATTGTAGAAACGACAAAAGACCAACTTCTCTTGTAAAACGCGCTCATCAAGAAGATCACCATTTTGATTTTAATGGAGTAAAGATTTTGGCTACAAAAAAAACTGTAAACGTAGGATTTTCAAAGAAATGTTTTATATTAAAAATAATAGCTTATCAGTGCATACAAAAACAGATATTCGATTTCTATGTCATTAATATGACTATTTAATTGAATTTACTAACTACAATTGTTCACATTGAACCAATTTTGATTCTGTTATTGAGTTGTGTTTTAATAAAAGAGTTACGCCTTGGATCAATTATAATTTTATGTCAAATAGTAAGTTTCTCATTTATAAATTCACTAAATAATATCCAATAATGTATTACATATCTTACATCCAACAAATTAAGAAGAAAAATTGTAGTCATTATAATGTCATTATAACAACTTCATGTACGACGTCACACAACGAATGTTTAGCGAATGCAAAATGAACGTCAATATCTCCCTGGTCTCGGAAGTGTCCATTAATGTTGGCAGACGAACTTAATTATATAAAAAATAATAATTCGTTGACCATGGAGAGAACTGTTTTAAATAACATTGTTCTTATAAAAAACTCGATAATCTACAAATTGATGCGTTTTAAATATTTCAAATTCTTTTAGTCGTCTCTAAAAAACTACCTATATATACCACTACTATTAAATGTACATTCTACCTCTTTTCTTATGGTAAGAATTATTTTATATGATATAATATAATAATATTTAATATTCTTTTTGTTATTGTACAAAATTGCTTTTATTAGATGGATTTTTAATTCTTACAAACTGATCTGGTTTAAGTATTAAACTATATAATATATTTAAAACTAAAATGACTACATTTGTCCAGATTTGTTTGATTGCAATTCTATTCGCTTTTATAATACAGTGAAACTATGAGATTGGGCCGGTTTTGGGGCTGAAGGAGGTGGAGAATTAACAAGATAGAGCGACGTTTCGTAGAAAACGCTTTTGTTTGTTCAGGCCTGACCGACCGCCGCTCACCCTGCGCAGCACACTTTCCTCCTACTTGCAACGCAGCGTGAATTCTCGAAAGAACTATATGAGGAGGGCCCATCTCAGAGTTTCACTGTAAGGAAGTTAGTTAGAAGAGGGGTTATAGTAAGTTAAGTGGAAAATTCGTTAAATTCATAAAAATGACTTGGGAAAGGTGACAAATTTTCGAAAATGAAAGACGAATTTTCCAGAAAAAAAATTAATTAAACAGTTTCAAAATCTAACAAATAGTTGCACTTTCAATAAAAATGATCGATTTTTAACAAAATAGTTCAACTTTTGAAAAAAGAGTTAAATTTTTAAACTTGCTTACACTTTC
This sequence comes from Belonocnema kinseyi, assembly GCF_010883055.1. Classification (NCBI taxonomy): domain Eukaryota; kingdom Metazoa; phylum Arthropoda; class Insecta; order Hymenoptera; family Cynipidae; genus Belonocnema; species Belonocnema kinseyi. Next base: position 55,835,864 of record NC_046666.1, read on the forward strand.
AACATCCATATACATATTATTTTTAGGTCACTGGCTTTTATAGCCACGCCTTCCTCGCCTCGCACGCATGTCGCTATTTTCACGCTTTGCCTCGCATTGTCAGTCTCTGCCTCCTCAGGTAATACCTAATACTTACCTTCTATTTACAATACTTATAATTTTCTAACACCTACTTCCTCTCCTATTTACGATCATATCTTCTCCATGTCTCTTTCTCCTTGCTTCTCTTCTCCATCTTACCCATCAACCTTTTCAGCCATGATACTGCCCTTTTGTCCCACCTTCATGCAATAATACCGTTATGCTTATCCCACTCCCTTCCTCACCTTCGCACTCCTCCAAACAGTACTCCACTTTTGCAACTCCTTTCCCCCAGAATTCAAACAACATCTTCTCTCTAAAAAGCCAGAACCTACCATAATCCTCCATTCATCCGAATCTCATCCTCACTATAAGCTTCTGACTTCCTTGCTCTTCTTTTTCAGTACTCAAATATTGCGTTCTCTCCTTTGGTATAATCCACACATAGTTCCCGTTGAACCTCGACTCTCTTATCCCCCCCCCCACCTCATGACTCTGCATGTGATTTTTTTAACCATCTTATATACCTTCCTTCCTCGTGCAACCTTCTCACTTCATCCATCTGCAATCTATTCGTTCTGAAATACCATTCCCTTTCCACCACCATCTTCCCACCCCTATTTCCGTTCCCTTCTCCCCCCAACAATCCCTAACCAGCTTACGTCCCCCCTTTTCCAAAAATTTCTCCTCATATTTACACGATCGTCTTCTCGTTATAAGCCCTAGAATCTTTCTTCGTGTCTTCCTCCTGAAAATAAAGTTCTGCTTATTGCTTGCCAACCGCAGTGTCCACTTACGTACCTCGTCTGTATCATATTTACTTTCTCACTTACCTTTCACTTTCACGTCTCCACTCCATAAAATAAGACACTCATAACTAGGGAATTGAACAATTTTATTCTACTTGCAAAATAACCTAAAACAACCTCTTTCCCAGACTGCATTTCTGCCTTATCACCATATTTTCCCTTCTCACTCTCTCTTTTATATGCCCATCTATTCCCCCAGCCATCCGAAACAGGAAGCCCAGGTACACATTTCACTTCCTTCATTGCCTTTTTCTTCCACATCCACTCCCCTCCCTTATCTCTCCCACCTTATTACCTGAATACCATGACTTGTCCGCATTAAACCCTAACCTTCTTTTTGTCAAAGTATCTTCTTAACCTTTTCATCATTTCTTTTAAATCTTCTTCGCTTTTTGCTGGAAGCACAATGTAATCTGCATATGCTAGTGACCACCCTCTTGGGAATCCCTCCCCCTCCATACTCTTTTTACTACACACTTCAACCTCTTGCTTACCTCTTGTGTTCCCGACAGCCACGCTTCGTTCTCAACCCCGTGCAGCCCTGCTGCCATAGACCTTTTCAACTTCCTTATCTGTTTCTTTATCTCCTCGTCATTCAGCTCCTGCCTATCTGCCTCCCTCGTTCTGGAAATCACAGCATCTCCCTTTCGTTTATATGACTAAAAATGGATCTGGTCACTTATTCCCACCCTACGTTTCCTAAATCTATTTATTATCTTCTACACGTCCCCTTCCGTTTTAACACTTCTCAACTTCTCTCCCAGATCTTTTTCCTTTTCCTCTTGTTTCTTCTTACACGTCACCCTAAACTCTTTTGTCAATTCTACTTTTCACCTTGTCAATTGCTTTTTCACCTTTCTCTTTGTCATTTTACATTCCCTGTCCCACCACGGCTTGAACATTCCCTTCTTCTTTCTTCTAAATTCCTTCTTTTGCAGACAAACTTTCACATTCTCTTTCAGATCCTCCCATATCTCTTCCATCAACTTCCCCTCAAAACTTACCAATGTGAACTGCTCCTGACACTTCTCTATCGCCTCCCTCATCCATGGCACTCTCGCCCATGAAGAACCTTCTACCCTACCCTGCCTTCCGCCACCCTTTACTTTTATCCACAAGCTTAATGGCCGATGGCCTGATTCCACCATCCCTACCACTGAAAATTTCTCTGGCTCCGCCTAGCCTCCATCATACATTTATTCTCGTAGAATCTCCTCCTCTTAATTTGTTATCTTATACCTCGATTTCCTTTCGAAGCTCTCCCCTTTCTGGTACATGCCCTCCTCCTCTCCCTTTCCATAAACTTCTTACTCTAAGCCATCCCTAACCCTTTTTATAATTCCCTCACTAGCACTTCATTTTCTCTTCACTCTGAACGTCTCCTGTAGCCTCCATCTATAACCTATTGGCGACTTTGGCATTACTCTATCCCATTTCTTTCTCTCTACTCACCTCTCAAACAGTTCCACAACATCAGATTCTTAAATTTACCTCCAAAAATCCTCCTTTTCATTCCTGCACTCTCCCACTATCTCTTCTATCATATTATCCACCCTATCTCAAATACCTTTTTTCTCGTCCTCCCCCCTGTCAACTACTTCCATTTCCGACCTGCCCTTTACCTTCTTAAGCCTTTTGTTTCGCCCTTTCCTTTTACACCCTAATCTTGTCTTCTATCTGCTTTACTTTATCCTCTCTTTACTTTCTTACAATCAAAAATATAGAACAAAAAAATTAAATGGTTCTTTTTCAACCAATCAGTGTAATTTTGTACCAAAATGTGGAGACTTCAGACCAAACATTCGAAATTATATGAAAAAAGTGGTTAAATTTTTTACCAAAAAAGATGCGTTTTTAACAAAACAGTTGAATTTTCAACAAAATAATTAATTTATTAACCACAAATTTAAATTTTTTTATTTAAGTTAGATCATTTTGAGTTAAAAATATAATAGTAGACTGTTAAACCAAAAATTGTTGAATATTCTTTTTGGGTTGATTCTTTTTTGCAACCTAATTGTTTAATTTCGAAGACGAAAAGACAAATAATCTACAAATTGCAAAATCTTTACACTTAGAATATGACTTTTTATAAAAAAAACTATTTTTCTACCAAATAATAAAATATTAAACCAAATTGTCGAGTTTTCATGCAAAAAATGCCACTTAACTGCAAAAAATAAAAATTCTAATCTCAAAATGTGAATTTTTAACTAAAATTATGATTTTCGAACAAAATAAATTTCTATTTAAAACAGAAAGCAATTATATTCAGTAAAAAAACGAAATTTCTATGAAAAATATTAATTTTCAGCTAAAAATGATCATTTTTTAAACAAAAATCGAGTATTTATATTTTTAGTTAAAACAATTATTGCTTAAGATACGCGTTTGCAATAAAAAAGAAAAAAGATAGATCTTCAAAAAATTAATTATCGTAAAAAAAGTTCAGCGTTCAATCCAAAAATGGTTCTTTAATTAATAAGAGTAATTCTTTAGAAATAAAATTGCTACATTTTTAACCAAAGAGATAAATCTCCAACCAAAAAACTATCACTATTTTAAAAAGGCTTAAATAGCTACTATAACCAAACGAGTTGAATTCCAAACTAAAAATATAATAGAAGAATTTGCAACGAAAAATAGTTGGCTCTTCTTGTTGGGCTTTATTCATTTCACCTTGGAGTAGAAAAACCTAGATTTTCCAACTTATAAGTTATGTTTTAACTTTACCGTTTCAAGGTCAAGTTTCGGAAAATTGGCAAACTTTGTTCAAATTTATCATCAGCAATTGTGGTAAACGTTATCTAACTTTATAACGCTACTTCCACTGACGAAATCTTAGTTTGTTGTAAAGGTGTGCAAGAAACTCGAAACTTTAAGGTTTAGAGCATTCCAAAAAGCGGATATCTTTTTAACATGATTAGCTCCTCAAACATGAAAGCTTTAAACTTTTTCTACTTCAAAACTGTTTAAGTTCTCGATTTCAACTCGAAAAAATCTTGTTCAACCCAACTCCAAGTTTCGAGTTTGTTTAACATCCCTTGTTTGATGTCTTTAGTTATTTAAAGATATTTAATATAATTAAGAAAGTAATTTCAAAAATAATGTGAACGTACCTAAGCCGTGCCTCTGTTGAATCTAGCGCTTCGCGCTCGATATTATATTTCTATCGCGCTTCGCGCAAGGTCTTCGTACTTCCTTAACATTTTTGTACAGACCTTATAAAACTAAAGGACAAAATCATAGGCAATTTTCATTTTATGATTGTGAATTCTCTTTCGTTCTGTCAACCGTGACAGACGGATCTAGGGCCGTACTGTCCGCTCGTTAATTGCATCAGGTATTTAAATTCTGTGGTTATTTACAATAAAAAATACAAAAATTAAAAAAAAATAAAGTAAACAAATTTTAACTAACAATGAAAAAAGAATACAAATAAAAACGCCATAACGGACAGTTACGGACCATGCTGAAATATCAAATGCCTATCTCCAACCGTCGTGATTTTGGAGAGCTCTGCATGTGCTTACGAATATACTGTTGAAAATTATAATGCATAAAAAATAATTTTTTAAATCATTTCAGTTGTTTAAAATAGAAAAAATTAAATGGAAATTTTCAAGAACAGATACCAAAATTGTATTAGTGACTAATAAATTTGTAAGCATTAGGAATAATCAGACATCTGAAATTATCAGTCTTAAAAGTATTATTACGCGAATTACACTTCCGGACATGTATTTTTCCTTCAAATATGACAGAATTTATACTTGAGAAACGTCAATACATTTTTAATCTGGATCTTTCCAAATATACCAAGCGACTGCGAAGAAGACATTGGAAATAACTCAGGCTTGAATAAGGGATTATCTTTTGGATATTTATGGAATTTGAAAACCTGGATGTTACATGGAGTCTGCGTGATGAGTTCCTCTGGTAAATACCCAGGCGGAAAAATTATATATATTTTATATACAGTGTGAGTTTTATATATAATATTCATTTATTTCATACAAAAAATGTATAAAACAAATAAATATTATATATAATACTTCTCACTATATATAAACTATATATAATATTTTCGCCTGGGTAATAATAATAATAACATTGTAAAAATCTGAGACTTTTGAACAAATTATATAAACATCTTACATTTCGAATGAGAATGCTAGGGTGGTCCAAAAATTTCACTTTCCATTATTTTATCGACCCCCTGTGTCTCTGGGCTTTTAAAATTACCCTGGCGTTTTAAATCAGGAAGGTTGATTGTCGAAAGAATAGAAAAAAGAAGAAAATATTATAAATTATTAAAAATTAAGGTCTAGTCACCTCTTGAAAAATATTTAGCAAATAATTTATATCCATAAACTTTTTATTCTGATCACCACATCCCTTAATATTGTGTCCGGACATACCCAAAAAAATAGCATTTTTCTATCAAATTCATGTCAAAGACATATTTTTTGTATTTACAAGCTTTTTTTTTAAATCGATGAGTGACAAGTTTGCAATTATTTTTTCAATAAGTTTTAATTGTTAAAAAATGATTAATTGTTAGAACATAATTATTTGGTAATTATTAAAAAAAAAATTATTTCGTCATACCATTATTTTCAAATTGCAGAAAGATATTATTTTCTGTAATTAATGACATAGTTAACAAATTTCGAGATCAATTTATTTTTTGTAGATACTTATTAAGTATTTAAACAATTTCTATTTGTTTGAACAATTGTTTTTCAATGTAAAGCGTGAACACTGATTATTTTCTGTGATTATTCACACAAGTAACGAGTGTTAAAAGTATAACGTTTTTTAATGCTTAAGCAATTAATGATATAAATAACAAATATTAAAAGTAATATTTTATTGTTATCAGGCAATTAATTAAGCAATTTATATGTCCTCACTTGCGCCTTCTCAACAAGGTTACCGAAAGTTATTTTTGGGATTTCATAGCCCCGGTCTAAAACCCTCATGGTTTCATCTGCGTGTCCGCCCGTCGTAATTTTTTCAAAAGAAGAGGAGGTGAGGGTGAGGAAGTAAGAGAGGAAAAGTGAGGGAAATGAGAAATATAAGTGAGGAAATTAGAGGAGAGCAGAAGAAATATGGGGTGGGGAAGCGAGGGGAGAGGAAATGAGGAGAGGGTGGTTTGAAAACTAAGGGTTGGGAAGAGGAAGTGATAGAAAGTGAGGGCAGAATGAAGGGTAGTGGGGTTGGAAGGGGAAGTAAGCTTAAGTGAAAAGGGGAGGGGAAATTAGAACAAATCAGGGTAGGAAAGGAAACATAAGGGGGTGTGCCGGAAGTGAGTGGAAGTTGAGAGAATTGAGAGGTGGGGAAGTGAAATGAGTGATGACGAGTGTAAGTGAAGGTAAGGGAGGGTAAATTATAAGAATTTATGGCAAGTGGGTGATGAGGGGAGGTAAGCGGAAATGAGGAAAGCGTGGAAAAGTGAGGGTATGTGGGGGGAAGTGCCCTAGCTTCTACTCGCCTTACTTCCACTCCTCTCATTTGCCCTACAACCCCCTCACTACCTTTAGCTCACTTCCCCTCTGAAAAAAAATATTTCCGTTAAAATACCTACCCTCATACATTCATAAAATAAAACAAAGAACAAACTAAGAAATCTTTGAAAAAAAGTTTTTACAATTTTTAATTGGTATTTAAAAATATAAAATAAATGATTTTCAAACAATTAAGACAGTCAAGAAGTTAAGAAGTTAAAGAATCCAAAATAAATAATATTTTCCATGGAATAAAAAATATATAATAAAATAAAATTATAAAAGTAAACATCGATTGACTAATTTAAAGAATTTTTCATAAATATTTGTTTAAACGCATTTTGGTTAACAAGCGCTAACGTGCAAACTTATTATATATTAGGTTCACGATTTTTTGGAAAAAAATTGTTTATATAAATTAATTTTTGTTGATAATTGCCTTGCGTCGATTTTATAAAAATTGAATTTTTAAACTTTTAAAGTTATTTTTCATGAATAAAACAAAAAATACGCATTCTATTAAAAATTGAATAATAAAAAATTTTTAGACCTTTTTTGGGTGAATATTTTTTGTCAATATATATTTTGTCTCATCTTGTATAGTTTGACCGCAAAATAGAATATTTCTTTTTTTTCTGCGACCAAATGTGAATTTTCGTTTCAAAACAAAATTCGAGAATTGGTTATGATTATTTTATAGCGTATTCCAAAGTTAAAGTTTTTTCTTGCTTGAATTTTTTCACTATTCTGCATTATTTGGCTTAAATTTTTCATTTTCGTTTCGTTTTGTTTGACTTTTTCCTTTTTTCTCCTTTTTTTCAATTGCTATTTTTGGCACTAATGAGACGAGAAGTGAGGTAGTTTACAAATCTGGGTTTCAATTATGAATCCTTTTGTGCTCATTTCGCATAAAATTATTCATGAAAAAAATAGATTTCTTTTCGATCTCAGAGTATGAACATTTTCTTTTTAGGAATTTTGTAAATGCTTGAAGTCTGGTCATCATTTTGTTATCGAAAAAAGTAAGTAGATAAATTATTTATCCCATAATTTACCCAAGGAAAATAATTTAACATCTGAAATTATCACAGGTGAATGTTTTATTAGGTAGACTACATTTTGACACACTTGTTCTTAACCAGCTATTCCAAAGTTGTATCCAGGATCTGCGATTCAGGACATTATCATTTTTTTGCAGGGTTTTTCGAATGACGTGACAACTCTTGACACTGTGTTGTTTTTGATACTGTCAGATCTAAAATCATTAACAATATATTTATTATAATAAGATTATGA
>NC_046666.1:55843659-55846329 GCF_010883055.1 Belonocnema kinseyi
TAACAATTTGTCATAAGGACAACCGCAGGATTTCGCCGGAAGTGGGTGTTAATCTGAAAAATTGCACCCGCTTCCAGCGAAATCGCGTTTAAAATTTCAGGCACAACCATGTCTCACAACCGTGAGATAGGTGGATACAGTCTGTAAAGGAATCAATACGACCATCCAGCAAAAGCCTCGTGCATCCTAAGAACACGGAGTGACCCAAGGACAACCTTCTTCTGCATTTTTCCCGCAAGTGTTCTAGCATATTGTTGACACGCAGGGATGCTTTTTAGGCTATTAGCAAGTGAAAGCTTGGCACCTCCAAGAGCGCCGATGATCAGGACGATTAGTTTAACAGAATATTTCGGGTACAATCGTTGCAACTCCCTTATAAGGTCTCGATATCTCTCTTTCTTTTCATTCTCCTTGGCTATGAAGTTTTTGTCAGCTGGTGCCGAAAATTCGATAACGAACATGGTTCGCTTCTCCAAGTCAAGAAGAACCATGTCAGGCCTCGAGTGAGTAACAGAAACAATTGTCGAGAATATAAAGTTCCAGTATATGCGGCACTTCCCATTCTCGACAATTGACTCAATTTCCCTAGGAGCATTTAGAGGAGCAATATTAAAGTGAATGCCGTAGGAGTGACAGAGATGGTAATAAGGCACGCTTAGTGTCGCATTGTGCCTTTGAATGTAGGTCGTTCCCTTGTGTGTTGGACAACTAGATAGTAAGTGAGCTAAATGCTCGGGGTGTGCATGGCACGCCCTGCAGCTATCATCGGGAATGTCTTGGCTCAAAATGTGGCGACGGTCTGTTAAGGTGGAAATGACACCGTCTTGGCATGCAAAAATGAAACCCTCTGTACCAGACTTCAATCCGGGCGATTTAAGGAAAGCAAACGTTAGCTCACAAGACATTGACTGATCCTTCACATTTCTGTGGAAGATACCGTGCATCCTCTTATCGAGGAGCTGTTCACGAAAGTTTTTCTCTTGTGCTTTCTTAATCCGGGCTTTCAGGAGTGAGTACTCGAGATAGATTAGATTTGATGCATTTTGCTCACCCCTAATTCAGCAGTCAAGTCCGACTGTTTCAGCAGCCTCCTCCGCCGCTTTGTACAGAAATGCTCCTTTGCCCACTTCTTCGTGATTCCTGACCATTTTAAGAAAAGGGTCTCTTCCATTTGCAACTCTATGTGCTGTACCCAGAATAATCCTGTTGTGAAGACAAGCAAGACTCAATATTCCGCGACCCCCTTGACGGCGTGAGATGTACAGTCACGGAACGGAAGACTTAAGATGCATGCTTTTTTTCATGTGTATAACCTTTCTTTTCCCGATATCAAGAGATCTGAGCTCGTTCTTCGTCCATGGAACAACTCCAAATGAATAGAGTAGTACCGGGACGACAAGCATGTTCGTTGCAGATACTTTGTTCCTCGCCAACAGTACGGAAGACCAAATCGAAGAGTATCCTTTATAGATGTCACATCCTAAATGCGGCTCTGTGGCACGCCAAGGTATGTATAAGTCTCTCCAGCGCAAAGGTGACGTATGGCGCTTCTATCAACGAGCTCAAGATCTTCAGGGATGCCATTAAGTTTTCCTCGCTTCAAATAAACCTTAGCGCATTTGTCTAACCCAAATTTCATTCCAATTTCCTTAGTATATCGTTCGACAATCCCCAGAGATCGTCCATGTAAAATACATGAGTGACCTTGCACTTTCGATCTGCAGGTTTGCCGCACAAGTACCCGTCGGAATGGCGCAGTGCTGGAGCTAGTGGCAATAATTTAAGGCAAAAGAGGAGTGGGCTCATAGTGTCGCCCTGAAAGACACCTCTCTGAAACGTGACCTTGTTAGTTGCCACACGATTTTTGCCAGATGAGATAGTAAATCTGGTTTTCCAAAGCGGCATCAATCTCTCTATGCACCCTACTATTCGCGGATGAAACTTTAAGGTTTCCAAAAGACAGATGATAAGTCTATGGGATGTAGAATCGAAAGCTTTCCGATAATCAATCCAGGCTATCGATAGGTCACGCTGGTAGAATACTGCATCTTTGCAGACACATCTATCGATGAGCAGTTTCTCCCGACATCCGGCTACGCCTTTCTTTGAGCCTCGTTGTTCATACACTTCTTGCCACACAGGTTCAATTGCCCGAACAATCCTATCATTTAGGATAGCTGTGAATATCTTATATAGCGTGTTCAGACAAGTTATTGGCCTGTAGTTCTTCGGGTCAGCTAAGTTGCCTATTCTCGGCAGGAGTATTGTGCGCCCTTCCACCAACCACTCTGGAATCGGCTCTTCCGACTTCAAATATGAGGTGAAAATACGGGCCAAATTCTGATGGGTTGCAGAAAAATTCTTCCACCAGAAGGTTTTGATACAATCTGTTCCCGGTGCGGAATAGTTTTTCATCCCTGTTAATACTTTTTTCACCTCCTCGGTAGTGATGGGTGGGCATTCTTTATCAGGCGTTATGAGGGCAACACATAACTCCTTGAAGCTATTTATATTTTCTGAGACTTCGTCCAGTCTATGCTGAGCTTCGTAGACTTCTCTCCAAAATAGTTCGACCTCCTCTGGTTTGGGTGGGTCTTCGACAGTAACTGGAGGGTCTTGGAAGAGTCGAGATGGGTCAGAGAGAAACTGTTGATTTTCTCTGACCCACCT
>NC_046666.1:55846429-55848488 GCF_010883055.1 Belonocnema kinseyi
GAAAGAGGGAGCTCTTCTTAATATTTTGACACCAAAATCATGTCGATACACCTTACCGACTGCGAGTAAAGCCACCCACGCTTTAACTTGGCAGACTGTAATTTAACCATAAATTTAAAAAAAATGGTTTTTATCGATTCTTAATCGAAAATTTCCCGTATTTATTAGAAAAAATATCGTGTGCTACATGAGCTAAAAGTAGGCAGTTGAAACTCTTCTGAAGTTTACAGTTCTTGCCATCGGCTCATCTTCGGGCCATTTCCGGCTCGTACAGCTAACTTCACACTGGTATGGAACTGCCTACTTTCCGCACTTTTATCACAATATCCTATTGTTGATTTTTAATATAAAGTTGTGTAGTTTTTGTGGAATTTTGAATTATGAAATCATTAGCATTTTAATTAATGCAGTACTTCTACTAATTGGGATTCTATTTTTTATAGGATAATTCAGAGTTTCTTCAATGCGTAAATACATGCCCCGTGAGTAAACACAATTTTAGACGATATTTTCATATTTGAAAAGGAGAAATTAAAAAAAAATTGCTAACTAAAGAAAATTTGTTTTCAGACATCTGAAACTGTAAAAACCTTTTGTGCAACATTTGGCAATATTGATATCAGAGTGGGTCTCAATGAATTCATCTGCCTAAATCAAATGTGCGGAGCAGGTTAGTGAGGCTAGAAAGAGCAGTGGATTAAGATTTTCTAAAATGAAATTAGCTTAAAAAAAAGATCTTCTCGTTTTGAAAAAAAAAATTTCTTTCAGAAAATATTAAATTTTAATGTATAGCTCCATCTAGTCTGCAAAGAGTTTAAGAAATTTTGTTATTCTCTTATGATAATACAGATTCCCTGAAAAAATTTCACTTCTAACATCCTGCATTACAATTCTCCTTTCATTCCGTTGGGAATCGAACCACAAAACTTCCAAATGCCTGTACAGGCATTGTTATGCCTATAATACATATTACTGAAAAAGGATTCTTCTCTCGATGTCTCTAGTAGCTTAATGTGAAAGCACCTGACAGGCATTTGGAAGTTTTATGGTTTGATTCCCAACGGAGTGAAAGGAGAAGATGTTTTTTCAAAACAAATTTGATGCTGTGCACAAAACAATAAGCAAAAAAGTCCCCAAATTTTTTTTAGGTAAGAAGCTCATTCTGGGAATAACAGAGGGTACAAGTTGTATGCACGTGTGAGCATGTGTGGCTACAAACTTTTATTAATATGAGATTGTCGCAACAAATAAGAACAATAAAATCTGTTTACAAACCTTCCACTAAATTAACTACAGTTCTCTCGAGACACCTATGACAAAGCCAGCGAACGCGTCCTCGGGTTGCGGACAGAGGGTCCCTGTACCCAGGGTTTCTGCTGAATATGGTTACAAAAAATAAATAGGCAGTCGCGGACAATTGTCCAGGGGTGGTCACGAAGGAATTAACCCCCAAGCGGAGGTGTGAAAACCGTGCCGAAAGCTGAATGGCACCTGGGTGAGGTGTCTAGAATGGTGACTCTGAGATACCGGGCGACCTCTCAGAGTAAGCAGCTTTATCCTTGCATGCAGGGCTCTACAAGGATGGACGAACCCCTTTCCCTAGCTTCTCTTGGGAACAACAATGACAACACCAAACATAGTTGTAGTAAGTGCGGTTCAAAACAACAGAACGCGCAGGGCTCCCGACAATGGGTCGGCCAACAATGCCGACCAATCTAGAGCTGGGGGAGCCAATGAAATTGGATTCAATGCGATGGATCGGCAGCAACGTCTGCGAAACCATTCTGAACTACTCCGTAAAAGGGGCTATGTAAGCGGAACGCCTACTCTACCACAGCTAGAACAAGCCGGCAACAAATGAAGAGAGGCGACACTAAGACCAACCGCGGGCAGGCATCCAATAGATGAAGAGCGATGCTTTACGATCCGGAGAAACATCAACACCAAGGTTTCTCTTAAGCCTAAAGATCTGGCTGAAATGGATGACGAGCTTCGTGGACATTTTTCCGGCGAATCCGACCTCTGGGCTATCAATTATTGTGTGTATAATGCAGCGAGA
>NC_046666.1:55848588-55852824 GCF_010883055.1 Belonocnema kinseyi
GGGAGCTCTTCTTAATATTTTGACACCAAAATCATGTCGATACACCTTACCGACTGCGAGTAAAGCCACCCACGCTTTAACTTGACAGACTGTACAAAAATTTCCTAAAAATTCCGGAAATTTTTGGTAAATTTGTAAATGACCAAAAATTTATAGAAATTCAGTGTATCCGAAACTTTTTGGAAGAAACTCAAAAATTTTAAAAATTTCTGAAAATTCATGGATAACATGCTCAATTAAAAGAGTGTTCTAAATTTTATAAAAATATACTAAATTTCCAACCTTTTCAGAAATTTATGAAAAATTGGCAAATTACCGATAATTTCAGATATCTAAAAGTTTCCCAAATTTTCGGTAATTTATCGGTAATTTAGGGTAATTTATCAGTCATTCATAGTAACTTATCACTTCGAGTATGTCTAATAACTCTCAAGCGTCAAATCATAATGAAGTGAGGTTATGATTCCGACAGTCCTGGAAACTGATTCTGACTCGAAATGGGCAAGCGCAACAGAAAGAAAACGTAATCTTACTCAAAGCGTGCAAGCGCAGCAGCTAGAAAAAGTCTTTTTATAACTGCTTTTTACCACGGTTTCGGAATTGGTTACTTGCCCCAGGCAATACATGTGTCGAAAATCGAACATTTCGTGCGTGCGTTAGAAAAAATACTTTCTCTTGAAACAAACGTGGAAAACGGCTGCTTTCGTATCACGTCGAAAATGGCGCAAGTTGCTATAAAAAATGAGGTTACGTGTTCATTTTTGTTTGTGGGCTCCAATCCGATCTTTGTCGACACTCGTTACTCAAGATGCACCTTTACACATTCACATCAAGAAAAATAGTATACACTCCACGGGGCGAAACGTGCGAGATTTGGAAGCATGCTCCTTTGCATTTCTACCTTTTGGTTTATATACGCGTAATCTACTATTACGTATTTTCCTATAATAATTGTACTGTTATTACTTTTTAAGAATGTACTATGAACATCGCCAATATAAAAAATTTAAGAATCTTGTACTTTGAAGCCAATAAGGGTACAAGTGTGATAACAGGATTAGTATCCTGAAGAAAAAATTTGAAATATAAAAAATTTTAATTAAGCTAAACCGACCATTACTGGGAGAACGTAAAAAGTATAGTATGTCCAATGCTCAGACAATATATCGTTGAATATCTTTTATATTCCAACTTAAATTATAAAAGTAAAAATGTTGTATTATTTTAGAAGTTCTTTTAAATTTGTTACCATTCTTTATTTTTGTCCTGACAAGTTTTACATTTGGTAAAAAATAATTAAAAATATTCCTCAAAATGTATGAATGAACTGTTACAAACTTTGCCATTTTTTTAATTCAAAACTTTCCGCATAACTTTTACAACATTATATTAATTAAATTTCCTACACTAAAAGAAAAGGTAATGTTTTTTACGTTTTTAATACGTTCAGGAATGAAATTCGTAACTTTATAAGCGATTTTATTCGATAACTTATGAATATTTTAATGTCCCGTATTTAGACAACTTTTTGGCAAAGTTGCCGAAACTGGGACGAGCTGTCGCTGACTGTCTCAGTTTCGGATACTTGAACGTGAGTTGCGAAATTGCGTTTCCATTACTGAGACGCTCACTTTCGCCGTGTTTTTAATTAAATGTCGCAGTATTATTTCAGTGATATATTAAAAATATTGTTTACAAGACAGAATCTTGCCGTTTAAATGATTTTTTTTTTAAAGTTGTTCAAAATAGTTTATGGAAACCTCCAATTCTAACCTCAAAGTTTCTCAAGTGCTTAGGTAAGTAATATAGTATCTAATCAATTTAATTTTACAACCAAAATAAGTTACTATGCATTTAAATTTAATATTATAGATTCACGTAAAATATTAAAAAGATTAATATTATCGATTTGCTTTTTAAGATAAATTTAGTAAATTAACTTTTTTCTTGAAAATTTATATTTTCAAATTCAAAATATAACTGTTTTAAAAAAATTCATCTTTTTTACTTGAAAATTCAACAGTTTAGTTAGAAATTTTTTGTTCCTTGACGTTAAAATTTTTTTTTATTAATATTTGAACTAGTTAGTTTCTTGAAAATTCGTCTTTTTAGTTCGAAAGCGTATCTTTTTAATTATAAATTTCACCATTATTGAGCAAAAATGCAACTGTCGTTGAAAATTAATCTGTTTAGGTTGAGGCTTCAGTAGTTTGATTGGAAATTCGTTTTTTTCTTTTAAATTAATTCGTCTGCTTTCAATATGCAATTAAAATCTTTTTTGGTTACAATATCAACTATTATATTTTAATATCAGAAATTAACTTTCATTGTTAACCTAATACTTCAATTTTCTAATAAATTCTTGAATTTTTAAATAAAAAAGACTAATTTTCTACCAAAAAAGAATAATTTTTATCAAAAAATATAATAGTTGATATTTAAAACGAAAAATGTTTTAATTATAAATTAAACATGACATGATTTTTTAAATAAATAAGATTTTTGATTGAAAAAAGAAAAATATTTTAACCAACTTCATGTATTTTCTACTTAAATAATATCATTGTTAAAAAAGCAGTTGCATTTTTCTTAAAGAAAAATGTAATTTATAATTAAAATGCCAATAAAATTTTCAACGAAACAATAAAATTTGTAACCAAAAAATAATTCAAATTGTTTCAATACATGTTTTAATATATGTATTAACTTGAATCAAGATGAATTCTATTCAAAAATTTACTACCAATTAGTTTAATTTGCAAGTAAATCAATAATATTAATCTATGATATTAAATTTTGATGCATACTAACTAATTTTATTACAAAATTAAATGTATGAGTTCTTATTAAATGACTTACCTAAGCAGTTGGCAAAATTGGAGGTTAGAATTAGAGGTTTCAATAAACTACTTTAAATAACTTTTTGAGAATAAATAATTAAACTATAATCAAAATCTATTCTTGCTGTTTCATGTATTCTGTTATAAATTATAAGTATATTGTGCCACTTCATTTTGATAAACCCTATTGGATTTTCTTTGTCCCAGTATTGGCCTCTTTGCTGGTGTCCCACTTAAGAATATGTTTCGAAATTCGTGTCCCTCTAATGGGCGATCTGACTAGCTTTAAAAATATCCATTTATATTAATTTAATATAAAATTACTAATATATTTTTGGTTCTAATCGATCAAATAATGTCCTAGCCACTTATTATAACGATTTTTGAACCAAAAATTCCTATTGACCGTTTTAAAATTGTGTTTATGTGGATTAGCTTTTCCCAACTGACCCAGTAATGGTCAATTTACGTTATAACTTTTTATCATACCATTAAGATTACATCTGAAGTTATTTGTAGAATGAAGGTGGCTGTCATGAAGGTAAACCGACCATAACTTCGACAATAATAAATACCGTTGAGTATCTTTTATATCCCAACATAAATTATACAAGTAAAAATGTTCTATTATTTTTAAAGTTCTTTTAAATTTGTTACCACTATTTATTTTGCTACTAAAAAGATATACGTTTAGTACAAAGTAATAAAAAATAGTCCTCAAAATGTGTCAATGAACTGCTACAAAATTCCCCATTTTTTGCATTACAAAACTTTCCGCATAATCTTTACAGCAGTGTAGTATTGAAATTTCCTACACGAAAAGAAAAAGTAATGTTTTTGCACATTTTTATTACGTTCAGGAATACAATGCATAACATTTTTAGAAATTTTATTCGATAAGTTATGAATATTTTAATGTCCCGCATTTGGAGAAATTTTCTGCAAAGTTGCCTAAATCGGGACGAGCTGTTCCTGACTGTCCCAGTTTCGGCAATTAAACGTGAGTTGCGTAATTGTGTTTCCATTACTGAGACGGCCACTTTCGCCGTGTTTTTAATTAAATGTCGCAGTATTGTGTTAGCAGCATAGTAAAAATATTGTTTATAAGATACACGCTTACCTTTCAATTGATTATTTCTAAAAAAGTTGTTCAAAGTAGTTCATTGAAATTTCCAATTCTAAACTAAAATTTTGCCAACTTCTTAAGTAAGTAATGTAATAGTAACTCCTAAATTTATTTTTTTAACAAATCATGGTGAGTAAGCATTAAAATTTAATATCATAGATTAATATGAAATAGTAATAAGCATATTATTATAATTGATTTACTTTTTTAAATACATGAAGTAAATTACCCAAAACGATGAAGTCTTAATATATATATATATATATATAT
>NC_046666.1:55852924-55856141 GCF_010883055.1 Belonocnema kinseyi
CATACTTTGAATAAAATATTTGTTATCATTCTCTTGAAATAAATGTGTTTTTTTCTTGAAAAAATACCGGTTTCATATGTATACACCTGGTATATATATACAATCGTTGATATTCCAACCAAAAAATGCTTTGATTATAAATGATAAACTATTGAATTCATTAAATAAACAAACGAATTTTCACCCAAACATTTCGACTTGAAACCAAAAAGGTCACATTTTTACCACAAGAAATCATTTTTTAACTGAATAAGATTTTTTATGAAAAAAGGAAAAATGTTTCAACCAAAATGTTCAATTTTCTACCATAATAATATTATTTTCAAACCAAAAACTTGCATTTTTGCTCAAGAAAGATGAAACTTATAATTAAAATGACAAATTTTCGAACAAAGAGACAAATTTTCAACGAAATAGTTAAAAAATCAATCAAAACAATATTTTAGTCAATAAAATTTTCAACCAAATAATAACATTTATAACCAAAAATTAAATGAAATTGTTTAAATACTTATTTCAATTTATGTATTAACTTGAATTAAGATGAATTTTAAAGCAAAATTTACTACCGAACAGTTGAATTTGCAAGTAAATTGATAATATTGATCTACAATATTACATGTTAATCCATACTAACTCAGTTTATTGACAAATTAAATTTATGAGTTACTACTAAATTACATCTCTAGGGAGTTGGCAAAATTTGAGGCTAGAATTAAAGATTTCAATTAACTATTTTGAACAACTTTTTTAGAATAAATATTGAAGTGAACGGTAATCACAATCCATATTTTCTTTTTAATGTATTCTGTAATTATTAGAAAATTGTGCAATTTTATTTTGATAAACCTTATTGGATTATTCTTGTCCCAGGATTGGCTTCTTTGGTGTTTTACTTCAGAATATACCCAAAAATTCTTGTGCCACTGATGGGACACTTATTACAAATGTTTTTCTGCCAAAAATCTCAATTCCCCGTTTTAAAATGGTACTTACGTGGGTTAGATTTTCATAACTGCTCCATTTATGGTTAGTTTATCTTATTTATTTTTAAAGAAACTGAGTAGCTTTCGAAAACTTAAATTTTCATTTTAATCATCTGATCTTTTAAATTAAGTTTTTTTCATGCAGAATTTTTAAATTACATTTTTTTTCTAAAAATATTAGATTTTCATTATTCTTAACAATAAACCGTGACAAGGTAAGTAAAAATCTAACTTAGGATAAAAGTTATAATTTATTATTGCTAATTTCTTCATTGTTATGCACGAACAACTCTCAAGATTAAGAGGTTAGTTAAAGAGGATTGAACACCTTTTTTTGCAATGCAAATGTGAGTTATATATTAAAAATTGATAAATACCATTTTTATAATTGAATTTGCATAGAAAAATTATTTTAACACTTGATAGCTTATACCTTCCTATCAGATTGAAATTTACTATACATTTCTTCATGTTTTTATGGAGAATGAAAACTCGAATCGGAATTATTTGAAGAATCAGTGATGTTTGATGTTCAAACAAAAGTTTTTTAATTAAAAAATAAGACAATTAAAGGCATAAATTACAATTATACTTTTGACGAAATTCGATGCGAGAACCTTTTAAGATATTTGAAGTATCAATACAGTAAATTAATGAAAGTTAATAATAAAATAAATATAATAATAATAGAATAAGTTAATAATATAGGAATTTTGAATAACGTTTCTGATTGAATGATTGAAACTCACCTTAGACATAGGAACTGCACAGATAGCGACGAATAAGGTTGAAATGGCTTTAAGAACAAAATAAAATATATTTTATAAAGTATTTACTACTGTAACTACACGGGAAACATTAATAGTCAAAACTTCACTTTTCTGTATAAGATAGTAAGAAATAGTGAAAAAATATTTCGAAAATTTATTTTTCAGTGTATATGAATCTTTTTGCGGTCGGGGGAAATAGTTCGAGAAACCTTACTCAGCTCAGTTGGTTAAACTTGAAATATGATAAGTTTATAAAAATTCATTTCTAGTTCGGTAATTAGATTTTGAAAATATAAAAAGTATATTTGACTAAAAAATGTTTGTATTCATTCAAAATAATAAATTTTAATAACAAAAACTTATTACAGCGATCTTTAAAAAAAGTACACTGATTTGGCTATAATAGAACTGCAGTTATGGCCTCCTAAATCCGACGTTTTCTCATGGAACCTATTTAGACATTAAGTTTCCTTTGAAAATCTCTTGTCGTCATTAAATCTTTCATTCTTTCAAGTACGGTTTTCATCTCCAATGAAGCAGATCAAAGCATTTTTAAAAGAAACATAACTTCTATATAAGTCCTTTAAAAGAAGGTCTGATTCTGGAGGGCATGATTTTAGTTTTATTAGAGCTAAAGCATTCTATTTTATTAGTTTTTTTACAAGATTCAGTATATTTTAACTTAGATTAGATAAATCTCAACTAAATAAACAGCAACAAAGTTATTTGAGTAAAATTAAAATCAGTTTTTTTTTGGTCAAATTTCCCTACAAAAAATAGGTTCCAACAGCTATTGTTGACGTATGTTTCTTTTTCTTTAGTATTACAGATAATTTTTTGCCCTTCGATACTCACTAAACATGGCTGCGTGTCCAAAAGTACGAGAAAGGAGAAATTTGATAAACAATTAATTTTCTCAGATTTTTCATCTATGTTTAAACATTTTAAATGGATTCGGTTACCATAGGGAGACAGTCCCAATTTAACGTAACGTAACGTGAAATCACAGTCACGTACAAATTTTTGTGTTATATTTAAAAATATAATAGACGTTTCCTAAGTTAAGAAATAAAGTTTTTTAAGATTAAGTGATGTATAGAAACGAATAAAAAAATATTTTGATATAATACTCAATGCTTTTTAAAATTTCTTTCAGTGACAAAAATATTTTAATTACTTATAAGAAAATAAGTATTATCAGTTTGTTATTAAACTTATATATAAATTGAATAAGATTCTTGAGAAAACTAGAAAAGATGTTTTAATATTTCAGATGTGTCGAAGAAGACAATATAAGATTGAAAGAAAAAATAATAATAAATATTTGATAAATTCTCACAAATACATAAATATTTCATATACCAGGTGTATACATATGAAACCGGTATTGCCATCTAGAGGCCAGTAGGCACACTTGTAGGCACTGTCGGAACTTACCATTTGTGCTAATTGGCGTATTGT
>NC_046666.1:55856241-55880487 GCF_010883055.1 Belonocnema kinseyi
GGCGCATACTTTGAATAAAATATTTGTTATCATTCTCTTGAAATAAATGTGTTTTTTTCTTGAAAAAATACCGGTTTCATATGTATACACCTGGTATATTCGAACCTTCTCCAAATTCATGAAAAAAATATTTTTAGTTGACTTGAATAATATTTAAGATGATTAAAAGCATTAATAATGTAAAAAAATTACCTTGAAATATTTTAAATTACCCTAGGAGTTTTAAAAAATTTGGTATATTCTATTGATACTTTTCAAAATTCTCTAAAACTTCTGCAATTTTGGTTTAAAATATTTTAAAAATATGAATTTTTAATATACTTTACAGTTTAAACTTCATTCTCAATCTCTTGAAATCTTCCAATTGTTTCTTGAATTTCCTTGATATTTTTCGTTTTTTTAATCTTACCAAATTGAAACATTTTGCTTTAAAATTATCTACACTTTTTCAAGATTTAATGAAATCTTTAAATTTCAAAAATATTTAATAAGTTTTAATTATTTTTGAGTCGCTTCAAAACTGTGAAGTATCTCCTACATTTAATGTGAAGAATTTCTGAAAATAAACGCAAGAATCTAACGACCAAATTGGGACAACCATCATAAAATGTTTCGATTGCAATCTCAAGAAAAAGAAACGTTTTCCTCTGCTTCTTTCCTCCTACTAAAGAAAAGAAAAAAAATAGCTTTTTTAAGATTTATGGAAAAAATTGTCATGATTTTTTATTTCGAAAAACGAACTCGAAGAGAAATTTAAAAAATAGTTCAAAACATTTCAGAAGCTTCATTTCAGTTTTTTTTTAAATTAGAAGATTTTAAAGTTAAACTTTTTAATTTGGTAGAATTAAAAAATCAAAAAGATCAAGAAACATCAAGAAATAGTTAGAAGGTTTAAAGAGATTAAAAAAAAATTTTAGGTTGTAAAAGATCTAAAAAAATTCTGAATTTGTTTAAAGATTTTAAGCAAAAACTTTGGAAGCTTCAAAAGAATTTTTAAAGTTTCGTAGAAAATTAACGAATTTCTTTGAAATTCATAGAAAAGTTTGGAAAATTTCAAGGAAATCTTTTTACATTTTGAATGATTTTCCAAAATTATAAAAAACATCAGAATCAGCTAAATATATTTTTATAAATTTAAGAGGTTCTTAATAGATTCAAAATATTTAAGTGGAAGCACTTTAGAAAATTAATCAAATACTTTTTACTTCTTCCTAACTTTTGAAAGTCCTAAATATCTTTCAAAAAGGCTCTTATTTTTCTTAACATTTTGTAAAATCCTATAAAAATGTTGTTTGTTGTAGATTTTGTACACATCTGAAATATTCCAAAATCTTTTTTTATTTCCTTAAGAATGTTATAAAATATGTATCTATATTGATTTAAAAACAAGCTGCTACTACTTCTTTTCTTGGAATTAATTTAAATATTCGTATGACTAAAAAAGAAATTTAAAAAGTATTCAGTGTTACATGAAAGTATTTTCCTATTTATTTCTATACAGGACATTATCTTAAATTTTTTTTAAATATGTCTATTAAGTTTTTAAACATAATATCCCAAAAATGTAACGTAACTGAGGAGGGGGGGGGGGGGGGGGGCTCGAAGACAATGTCACGGATTATCATAAGAATGGAAAACAAACTCTAATTGGCCTATATATCCTACTTGTACTAAGAAGTTGGGTAAAGTTTCTTAAGAATATCAGTTGCATTTTATAAAAATCAATAAATAACATTTTATTACTTTTTAAAAACAATTTATTATTTATTAATATTCAGTATATATGTAGGTATTTGTCAATAATTACTTACTCAATAAGAATGCGAAAAACAGTTTTTCCGCCATTTCGAAAATTAAATTTGAAGAGAATTTTTTAACAATAAATATATGCTTACTAAACAAAAAAACTCATGTGATAACTAGATTCTGCAAGAAACTACGTAATTATTTGAATAATGCTGACAGTTGTTCTTACATTAGCCTTATATAGCGTTTGTTAAGATAAGCCGGGTACGTCTGAAGGTCTGGCGGAAATGGAAATGATTTTTAGATTATGCAAAGTGTTTAAAATTCATTCGCTATCTAAAAACAATATCTTAGATTTAAGAAGTAGAAATCTTATTCTGAATATGCTTAAAATTTATAATATGTTATATGGAACAGAATTATAACACAATTCTAAGATAAATAATCATAGGTAATATTGATTTGGCCAATTTTGTAGGGAGATTTCCCAAAAACAGTGATAGCTTCAATATTATCCTTAGTTCTGAATATGTTATTAAACTGCGAACATTATAAATCATTTTTATGATAATTTTGAAGATTTATCTCCTTTAAACGCATATCATAATTATTTAAATTTCCAGATGGTTTATTTATTTATGGAAATGAATGCTCAATGCCTTTTTGTAATCTCAATATCTGAAGAAGTCCATTTGAGCTAATGTTAACAATCTGTCTAAATAAATTAAAAATTTAAATGGTGCATCTTCTGGGAAAATTCAATTTTTAATTTTTCTGTCAACAGCGGAAATTTTTTCATGTTCCAGAACATTTATGTTTTCCTTGACTAATTTAGTAAATGAAGAATTTATTACTTGAGATGTAACCTTCATGTAAAAAAAATATTTGAGTACACATGACGTGCATGTTTTTAATCTCTGCAAGGAAACAAATATTTGAATAAAAGTCCAGTGACCTTGCATTATAGTTTTAAATATGGGAGAAAGTCAATTAACATTCACAACCTTCCATATTCGAGAAAATTATTAATCATCTGAAAAGCATGTAACGATTTATCAGAATCTCAGAAACAGAGCTCATAAATGATCAAAAATACCTCCAGGATTAAAAAAAATTAATTTTATAAAATATTTATTTTTTATCATTTTTAATACGCAATTCGCACAAACCGGTCACTCACACAAATAATCATAAGCTTAAACGATTTAGAAAAATCGCTCTTATTGAGGATTTGAACCCTGCCTAAACTATTTATGCTCATGTATGGCGCTCTAAAGAAGTTCGCCAGCCAACCACTTCAATTATGGTTACAAAATCTCGGCCAAGTACATAATTTAAGATAGCGTCGTACAAAGTTCTACACTATACCCCAATTGTGTTCAAATTAAAAGTTGTTAAACTCAATATTTCTTGAAAAACAGAGCTCAGAATTGCTCGAAAATGCCTTACCCAAAAAATTTAACTTTAAGATTTGTGTTATACAATCTTTATTTTTTATGATTCCTTATACACAATTTGCATACATCCGACACTCACACATATAATCTGATGCTTAAGCAAATTTAAAAGTCTCATTCGTTCAGAATTCGAACCCTCCCTAAACTAACTAAGCCCTTGTATCCCACCGGGTGCTCTTAGCAACTTTGTTATCGAACTACTTTGATTTTGGTTACAAAATATCGGCTAAGTAGATAGTTTGAGGCAGCGTCGTACCAAATCGTACAGCGAGACTCAACCATCTTCAAACTAAAAGTTATTGAACTCAACGTTTCTGTAAAAAGAGTATTTTTCTGGCGATAAATGAGTGATTCTAAACCAATTTGAAATTTGTCAAAGAAGATTTTTTATTGTGAAAGAATTTAGAAATAAAACTCATTTCAAAAAAGGGTTAATACATTTATTACATTAAATATTTAACAAGTTCACAAAATCTCCCAAAGTAATAAGCAATAAACAAAAGCCAGGTGCAAAAATGCTGTAAAATTAATTTTAATGATTAAAAAGTAATCGGTAGGGCTGAAAATTTAAATATTTGGTTGAAAATTCAACTGCTTTGTAGAACGCTCGTCTTTGTGGTTTGAAAATGGAGCATTTTCGATGAAATTCTTTTTTTTTATTATTCACTAAACAGTATTTTTTTGATTGAGGGTTTAACTATTTTGTTAAAACTTCACTTTTTTTGTTTAATTTAATTGCTTTTTTGTATTCAAAATGAAAATATATTAATTGTTAAAATATCAAATATTACATTGTTTTGTTGAGAATTCATATTTTTTGGCGAAAATTCGATTGCTCATTTTAAACTTGAACTACTATTTCATTTCATACGAAAATACATAATTCAGGGTGGGGTGGGGGCTATAAAATAAGGACCCTAAAAGGGGGGTATAGGTTTCAAAATTTTATATAAAAAAACATCACGTAATTTATGCAAGATTCCTTATCAGACTAATACCGCTATCAAAGCGAATGCCATTTTTCCACTCATAATAAAAATGATACAATTTTAAAGCGCTCTTATTTTAATAAATCTCTTGTTTTTTAAAAAGATAATTATGAAATGACATTCATCTCTATAATTCGTTGTTTGCGAAAAATTAAATACTTTGATTTATTGCAAAAGAAAGTTCTATAGAGGATGTTGTGCATGTTTTCAGAAATCTTAAAAACAAATTTACTAGGTCGATTTTTGGACAACTTTTAATTCTATAAATTACTCCTATTTGATTATATTGTAGTCTTACTAAACCAGCTTAAAGTATGTTTTAGGAAATAATTATTTAGATGAAATTTTCAATTCTGTTCGTGATAGCATTAATAGTAGCATTAATTCAAGAGTAAAGGAATCTCAACACGTGTAATTTCTAGGACAAAAATTATAAAATATTTTTAGTTGCAATGGTTCTTTAGTTCATTGATTTTACAAGTTGAGAAGAAAGCTCAAATTCTTTTAAACCTAGAACAAAAATGTTAAACTAATTTTTAGTTCTAATGGTTCATCAGTCAGCTAATTTTACATGTCATAAAAGTAACACAGAATAAACATAAGATGATATTCACTTCGATTTGCGATGAAAGATTCCTTCCAACAGAAATTAACTTTACATGATATCCTTTAACAAAATATCAGTTAAACCTTCTTTTGTTATTCCATGACAACACATGTATTTTGAAAAACGCGAAGTTCTCTGAATAAAACTTTATCGCTTTAAATAATTTCCTGCAACAAATGTTATCCTTACTTTATTCTGTGAAACATATTTTAAATTAGAAAAATATTTTCAGGCAAAATACAAAATTTATATATTCTTAAGCGGCTGATATACCCGAGTATCTTTCATTATCGGAAGAATAGCGTAAGTTCTCGGCGAATGACATTCATGAAATAGTTATTACTATTCATCATAACGTGTTTAATTAAATTATTTAAAATATCCGATACCTCCGAAGAAAGGCGGTATATATGTTATATTTTGAACACAAGTACACTATCTATAAAGAATCATTTTGTATTAAATATTTTAAGTTTAATTAAAGTAAATCCTAAATTATGCATTTTAAAAATAAAATCGTTATAATTGATCAACTTTTAACGTTAAATATTCATAAACGCCTTCAAGAAATATTTGTTTTCACTCTGAAATTCTTGTGAAAACTAATTTTTTAAATATTTATAATATTTTCATAGTTTTCATATATGAAAAATACCAACCACAAGAAGAAATGAGAATTAGAAATTGATGAGGACCAAAAACAAAATTTCATAGGACGAAGAACAACATTTTAACACTGAATATGAAAAAAGTTAAAAAAAACAATTTTTTCTTTAGGCTAGTTAAAAAAATTATACCTATCGTGAAAAACTTTTTTGGGGTTAAGCTTGGGGGTAGTTTTTATCCCATTAGCTTGTGCAAATTCAAATGAAAAAATCTTTTATTTTATCACTAAAAATTTATAATTTATCATAAAACTACGAAACAATCATAATACAATGAGGTTAATTACATCAGCCCCCCACCCCCACTCTTAATTTTCGGTTTTTCTATAGCCCCCTGAATTTTAAGGCCTGCTGGCCTTAAAAAATTTACTTGCCTACACTTCAATTTTTTTACAAAATTTTCTTACAACTATTTCTTCCAAAGTACCATTCATCCACACCTTATAGCTAATCCGCTTGTTTCTATAGCCTAACCTTTCCCGCTGCGCCTCGCCACGCCTCTCACGCATTTCGCTTTTTCGTCGCTATGCTTCACACTACCAGCCTCTGTCTCCGCGGCTAACACCTAATACTTAACTATTATTCACAATATTTACATTTTTCTTACATCTACTTCCTCTCCCATTTACAATCTTTCCTTCTCCATTTCTCTTCCTCCTTCCTTCTCTTTTTCTCCATCTTACGCAACATTCCCTTCACCCATGCTACTGCCCTTTTGTCTCCCCTTTCATGCAACAATACCTCCATGCTTATTTCACTCCTTTCCACCTCTTAAACTCTTCCAACCAGTGCTGAACTTTTGCATCCCCTTTCCCACACAGTTCACACATTCTCTTCTCTTTAGAAAGCCAGAACCTATTATAACCTTCCATGCAACCGCATCTCATTCTCGCTAAAAGTCTCTGACTACCTTGCTCTCCTTTCTCACACTAATATTGCGCTCTCTCCCTTGGCATAATCCACACATAGTTCCCTTTAAACCTTGACTCTCTTCTCCTCTCCTCTCCTTCTGCCTTCTCTTCCTCCATGCCATTCTTTTGAACCAACTCATATACCTTCCTGCGTCTGTCCTCCTTCTGCCTCTAACACTCCCTCACCAATTTACTTCCACCCTCTTCCAAAAATTTCTCCTCATTTTTACACGCTCGACTCCTAAACTCGTTCTTCATGTCTCCCTCCTGAAAATATAGTTCGGCGTATTCCTTGCCAACCCCAGTGTACACTTTACATACCTCTCCTGTATCCTATTTACCTCCTCACTTACCTTCCAGCCCCACACCTCCACTCCGTAAAATAAGACACTCATCACTAGCGAATCAAACTATTTCATTCTCCTTACAAAATCATCTGCAAACAACCTCTCCCCCAGCCCCCACACCTGCCTCATGACCACATTTGCCCTTCTCACCCTCTCTTTTTTATGACCATCCACTCCCCCGTTCCTTCGAAACAGGAAGCCTAAGTACACAAACTCTTTCACCTCCTGTACCGCTTTTCCCTTCCACCTCCACTCCCCTCCTCTATCTGCCCCACCTTCCTTGCTGAAAACCATAACCTTCGACTTGTCCCCATTTAGCTCTAGCCTATTTTTGTCCTAGTATCTTCTCAACCTCTTCATCATCTCCTTTCAAACCCTCTTTGCTCTTTGCCAGTAGCACTGTGTAATCTGCACATTCTAGGGACCATATCCTGACTCCTCCTACCCTAACTCCTCCTACCACTCCGGCTGCTAGATTACGTTTCATATCCGCGATCAAAATTGCAAAAAGCTTTGGGCTAAGTGGCCAACCTTGCCTCAACCCCCTATCCATCTTATCCCCTTTGCTATACAGTGGTACGCTCAACCCCTCCTTCCACTCTCTTGGGAATCCCTCCCCCTTCATACTTTTTTCACTACCCCCTTCAACCTTTGCCTTAATTCTTGTGCACCAAACAGCCACGCTTCTTTCTCTACCTCGTCCATCCCTGCTGCCTTAGATTTTTTCAATTTCCCTATCTGCTTCTCTATATCCTCGTCGTTCATCTCTTCTCCATCTACCTCCCTCGTTCTTCTAAGCCCCTCATCTGTCTTTCGTGTATTTGACCCCTGAAATGAATTCATAAAAAATTTCCTCCAATCGTGGCTCCCTATCTTCTCACTTATCCCCACCCTACGTTCCCTAAACCTATTAATTATCTTCCAAACGTCCCCTTCTGTCTTAACACTTCTCAAATTCTCTTCCAGCTTTTTTTATTTTTCCTGCTCTTTCTTCTTACACGTCGCCCTAAACTCCTTCCTCATTTCTACGTACTCCTAACTTTTCGCGGTTCCTTCTTTCCACATCCTGTACTTCTTTTTAACCTTTCTCCTCATCATTTTACATTTCCTATCCGACTACGGCTTTACCATTCCTTTTTCTTCTCCCGAAATACTTTCTTTGCACACAACCTTTCACTTTCTCTTGTAGATCCTCCCACATCTCGTCCACCGACTCACCCTCAAAGCTTACGTTGCCCAACTGCTTCTGATACTTCTCCATCGCCTCTCTCGTCCATGACACCCTCTCCCCTAATGACCCTTCTTCCCCACCCTGCCTTTCGACAGCCTCCCCCTGTATCCACAAACTTAATGTCTGGTGGTCTGATTCCACCCACCGTTCCACTGCGAATTTCTCTATGTGCTCCCACCCTTGCTTATTCATAATCACATAGCCTATCAACGATGCACCCCTCTTACTCACATATATGTATTCTCCCACTGCGTCCCCTTTTACCATACCATTTGCCACCGTCCACCCTCTATCCTCCATCCAGTCTCTTAGAATTTCCCCCTCTTTATTTATTATCTTATCCTTCGATATCCTTCCAAAGCTCTCCCTTTCCCGGTACAGGCCCCCTTCCCGGCCAATTCTCGTATTAAAGTCTCCCCATATTACCACCAAACCCTCACCTCTCTCTCCTAGTAAGTTTTCTACCCTTTCTTTAATCCGTTTAATTCCATCCTTATTGTACACAGTCATAAACTAATACATCGCCCCTCCTATCTTGACAACCCTCATTTTCACGCCCTCACCCTCTCCCTCTCCATGAACTTCTTCCTGTAATCCATCCCTAACCCCTGTTATAATTTTTGCACTAGCCCTTCCTTTCCTTTTTACTTTGACCGCCTTCTGTAGCCTCCACCTATACCCCCTTGGCAACTTTAGCTTAACTCTATTCCATTCATTTCTCTCTACTCACGTATCTACCAGTCCAATCACATCAAACTCCTGAATATACCTCCAGAAATCCTCATCTTTCTTCTTTACCCGTGCTGCGTTCCAGTACAACACCTTCCACACGTCTCTACCCTGCTTTACTCCCACCCCCTACTTCCCCCGAAATAAATTCCCCTACACTTCATTTAATATCTCCTTTTCCTTGTCTAATACCCACATTTTGTCGTCTATTTTTATTTTCCCTTTCCTTCCTCGTCAAACTTGATCGATAAAAACGTTACTGTCCTTTATCCTATTTTTGTTACTCATAACCCCCAACTTTTCTACGCAGATCTCCAATTCCACCACCGCCACTTTATTCTTCTTTCTGCCTTGTATCCTAACTTTCCCTACCTTGCCTTTAACCCACAATATGCTCTGTGACAGCGCTTCCACAACCTCCCTTTCTTCCCCTCTCTTTAGCTTAAATCCTCTTATCCTATCTTATCATATATATTTTCCTTTCTTCCCGACACCAACTCCTTCTGCAATCCTTCTACTTTCCCCCTCAGCTCTTTTACTTCCTTTTCCCATCTCTCATCTCTTACCCTCAGATCGTCCTTCATACTTTCCATCAGCTCCATAGCCCCCCTTATGTCCTCCCTCAACCCTTTGATCTCGCCTATCAGTACCCCGATAGCCTCCTTCTCCGCCTGCTTCCATTTTCAGGGGGGTAAGGGTTACCTACGTGTTCGTACGCTTTTTTTAAAGGGGCCCTCTAGCCCGCTGTTCTCTGGACTCTCTTTGCTTTCCCTTTTCCTTTTCATGAGATCCTCCCTCTCACTGGCACTGAACGCTCTCTCCTTTGCCTGATCTCTTCTTTCGCTCCGATTCTTCCCTCTCCCTGATATTTCCTCCCCGTCTACTTCATTATCAGCACTGCCAGTACTCTCGCTGCCCACCTGTCGCTCGTCCGTCGGTAACTGTAACCTATCCATACACAAAACTGCGCACTGCCGCCCTGCTACACAAATACACAAAACTACGCACTGCCGCACTGCTGCTGTCGCTTAACGCCCTAAGATTTCAGTTTCTTTGTCCTATTTCACCCCTCATCCTTTTCTCACCCCAACATCCCCCAACACCTCAAGAACCATCCTTGTCCGCCATGCAGGCCCAAGATCCTGAACACAAAACTACCCCGCTCCCATGCAAAGCTAACCTCACTTTCCCTATTTAGCCAAATCCAACCCCCAACTACAATGAAAATTAATTTTTATCGTCCCAATGAATCCCTCACAGCCGTACTCACCTCCTAGACTTCCATCCTCACACTCCACTCACACCTTCCACACAAACGTTGTCAAAACTTGTCACCGCCTGTCACTGCACACTTTTTCACTACCACCACTAATATGCAAGTCCCAATGTTTTTAATGAAAAAGTTTCGGTGAGGGGTCCTTTTTGACATATCAAAAATGATAGAACAGATCAATAGCCAAACCGGGGTTATTTTTTGAAAACAGTTCAAAACGTTACTTTTGCGTGGACGGAAAATTTCCATTGAATTTTAGAGCAAAATCTCCAACAGAAAAAAGAAATGAAAAAAGTTTTGAACAAATTTTGTTGACAAAATAATCCGCTTACTTCTATTGGTCCTAACGATGATAGGTCATGAGTTATGAACCCTCAAAGTTGGCCATTTTTTCCTGTTTTTAGGGCAAAAAAGTGGACTTTAGTTTTTTCCAAATAAATCCTTTCAAGTTCAGTTTACGTTGATTGTTCCAGAGGATGAAATAGAGTCTATAAAATCTCCGTATGTCTAAAAAAAGTCTTTTAGACATACGGAAATATGACCTTGGTGGCTTGGAAAGTGCACTCTTCATGCATAGAGGCACCTGAACGTATCGTAAAGTAGAACTACGGTCATATTTCGAAATTCTTGTCCCAAATAAGCGTATATGATTAATTTATTATGTAGAATACGTCTTTTGACATTGATAAATAAATAATTGTTTAAAACCAAACCTTGCTATAACCACTGTTGAGTACTTCTTGACTACTTTTATGGCCAAAAAGTACTTTTCATTTATATAAAAATGTGATATATATTTTTTTACGATAAACAAACCATTCTTTTATTAATTGTTTATAACAATTTTTTCCAACAAATATTTTTCTGCATTTAATTTTATAGTCACCTCCGTGACACTTGTTATTCTCAGTGCTTTCCGTAAATTGTACATAATATGTTCTAACCATTTTTTCGCATTAAGAATAAGTAACTAATTGCTTATTTGAAAGTAATTACATATCAAACGTAATTTAATATTAATAAACCGATCTCCTGGGTGGTGTGGAAATGAGTATTTATTTTCATACAAAGTAATACATTAAATTATTAATTTGAAATTTTTTATATTGTTGAATTACATTTCATATGTAATTACTTTCCACTAATCAAGTACATAATTATTTTTAATGCCAAAAAATGTTCACAGCAAATTATGTACAATTTACAGAAATCACTGCGAATTACAAACGCCTTAGAGGCGAATACGGAATTGAATGCAGAAAAAGTATTCATTAGAAGGTATTGTTACAAACAATTACAAAAAACTATTTGTATATTGATAAAAAAATACATATCACATTTTAATTAATTATAAACCTTTCGCGCTACAAAAGTATTCAAAAGTGATTATGACAAGATTTTATAATAAATAATTATTAAAAAACTATTTGTTTATTAATAAAAAATATATATCACATTTTTAATCAATAATAAGTACATTTCTGCAAAAAAGTAGTTAAAAAGTACTTAACATTGGTCATAGCAATATTTTGTTATAAACAATCATTAATAAAAATATTTGCTAATGGATAAAAAACATATTACTCATTTTTAATTAATTACGATGAATTTTTTGCCACAAAAATGCTGAAAAGTGGCTAAAAAGTAATCACAAGTAGTGATAACAAGCTTTTGTTATAAACAATTATTTATTTATCAATGTCAAAAGACGTATTATATATGATTAATGAATCATATAGTAGAGCTAGACTCGTATTCAAGCGTATGTAGTATCCTCCAGAATTCAGGGAAAAATTTTAAAAAGTCCTGGCTAAGTTTAGTCTACGACTGGCTTTCGAGATTTTAAATCTATCCCTCAGAAACTGTACCAAACTTTTACACTATGACAAGCAGCGCAGTTATCTCTACCAGAGATCAATTAAATCCAAAAAATCGCACCCGAGGTCTAGTCGTACGGACTTAAATTATGTTCATAGACAGTTCGCCCGGCTGACGAGTTCGACGAATGTTCGGTACAGGGCGAATTGATGTCGGTTGATGAGAGTTCCGAGTACAAGCAAGTCACAGACTTTAATGCTTTTACCCAAAGAAAAACATGAATCCTCAAACAATGACGCGACAAAAAAGTGTTTAAAATTTGAGCAAGTTTTAAGGAAGGTCTAGTCAGTCGAAAACGAGAAATAAAATTGACTTTAGCGCTCCTGCAAACGAACAGACTAAATCGGAAGAAACAAGTCCACCTTTCGATCGGTCCAAGCAGCTCTGCTTTAACTAAGACACTCCTTGCGTTATTCTATGCCAGATCCGCGAATGGTTTGTTGCCTTTGTCGCGAAATATGACATCATAATACTAATTGTCCAAAGCCACAGGGAAACGCAAAAAGCCCTTAGATATTTCGCCACAGCTTTCTTAAACTATGGACAAACTGAGGGTATTCAGAATGCATTTTCGTCTGAAAGGGTCGTCGATGTTCGAAAGATTTTCAACATGGATTAACCTTAAAATTTAGATGATATTGACTGTGGTATCAGAAAAGTTGAGTTTAGATATCCTAACCCACTGGAGTTGCGTTTGTTGAACGAAATCACACTAGTGATACGGAAGAATCTGATAATGAAGTGAAGTATGTATTGGATGTGAAGCAGGAGGAATTAACTGAGGCAACTATCGTCTCATCATCATTTCTGGATGAGGATTTCAAGAACAGCGTCAAATCAGTCTTTACTAAAGAAAAGCCGGATTCTTTTAGAATCCTGTGGATGAAGGGAGTCGAAAGTATACGGCGTTGCCGGTGGAGGGAAAAGGTTTTCTAGAGTGAAATAGGATGATGTATGCCCTAGCCGGCGCACTCTCGACATTCCAGAAATAAATGGACTTTCTGAAAATGAGATATCAAGAGTTAATTTTCCAAAGGAAATTACACAAAAAATGGTGTGACCAGATTTTCACATACCTAGATGACTGGATAATTGTCAGTCAGGATCTTAATAAGCATAGTGCTATTTTTTCATTAGTGTTAGAGGTTTTCAGTGCAGTTCAATGGATCTTGAACCGTGAAAAGAGTTTTTCACCTGCAAGTAAATATGCAAAGATATCTCGTAGATGAACTCGGCAAGAGACCAACTCCCGAGAAAATCCCGCTAATAATTCACATTCCATTCTCAATGAATCGGACTTAATTGCGGCAGTTCAACGGTCCGGTTAACTGTTATCACAGATATTCAAGAAATGTAGCTAGCATTTGACAATGTCAAAAAAGCTCTTGTCGAAGCCCCTCGATTATAAAACTAAATTCGTGGACAGCCCTTCATCTTATACACGGATGCTTGCGACTTTCGCTTGGGTGCAATTTTCGTTCAAAAACATCCAGAAACGAGAATTAAAAATTTTAATGAGGTTTTGAGTCGACCATTGAGAGACACAGAGTTGTATTATACAACTACTGAAAAAGAGTGTTTATCAGTAACCTAGATATAACTTAGATGGTATGCCGTTTAGGGTCGTTACCTAGCATGAAGAGTTGAAATGGTTTCATGGAATGAAAAATCCTATAGGACGCCTCGCTACATGGGAAATTTACCTTCATCAGCATGACATAACAGTGTAACATCGACGAGGAATAACAAACAAGGCTCCTGACGCACTATCGCGCAGTTTAAATGTCGACATGGATCCGAATCGATGGGAAAAGGTCATTGGAGAAAGAATCCAAGAACGAATCCAGTTAAACACTATTTGAAGTCAGAATTGATACGAAACTAAATTCAAGTTTGTCAGTGATCAACTTGATAGCTTTTCTAAATGGAATATTAAGACTAAGATTAAGATGTGTTTCATTATCGTCCTAATTACGAGAAAGCTCTCATTGACAATAAAGGCCCGTGGAAAAATGTAGTCAAACCCTGCAACATCATTTTTCGAAAATCCCATTTTTTCGCAAGCTGGAAGTAGCGAAACTTGTGTTAAGGTTAAATACAATCAAAGACATATTAAAGGACAACTGACTATCAGTTTATTACAATCGCCTTGGGTCCAGTTATTCGTTGATAACGTCGTCTCTTTGACTCGAATAACAAGGGGATACTCTAATTTGATTGTCGTTCAAGATTTATACACTACATATATATATATATAGAGTTATTCCCCTTTCGACATAGGACATATTACTACGCCTTTAAGCAATCCCCAAAGCAATCCCGCCGAGCGCGTTAATCGAACCTTCAAACCATTGATTTCCGCGTTCTTAAACCAGAACGATAGGGAAATGGATGAAAGTTTGCTGAAGATTCAATTAGCCTATAATACTGTTCCGAATTCAAGCAGAAGCATATCTCCTTTCTTTTTTAACCACAGGTGCAGCCCAATGGTTTTGCACGCTAAGAAGTTACCCGACAATGTCGACAACTCACCCATCAAAGACTCAATTGACGAATGGACCGCGCGTATGAGGAAAGTCAATGAATTCCATCATAAAGTCGAAAATCAAATAAAGAAAAACTCGGACAAGCGTTTAGCCAGGATTAATTCTGATCAAGCCGTTTTAGTGAAGATCAAGGTGGGAACCGAAGTTTATTACTCCAGTAAGAAACTGAGTAATAAGACCGAGACATATTCTTTATTAGCTGACACATAAGTTTGTGGGACAGGTTTTTGTTCTAAGAGTATATGGTCTGGTTACAAGCGAACCACCGGCATTCTTCTATTCAAGATACCGGAGTCGTCCCTACAGTTTGACAAAATGTCAGGCTCCTCTATTACCGGCTCTAGTTGCTGCACCCCATCACTAAGTTTCGAACGAGTAATGCAACTGAGGATACAGCAACTTGAGTTAAAGCAGAAAATCATAAACCTCACATTGGAGATAGTGTTGAAACGAACACAGTTTTCGAGGTGCGATGAGTTTGACTTCGAAGTATTTGATTTTGATGACGAGGGTCCCACCGTTTCAACAAAGCATGACAAGTTTCTACAATCGTAACCAACAGAGACGTCAAAAGATTGTTCTATGAGATTAAGAATCTACCTCCACCGAATCTGAAGTTGAAGAAACCGACGAGAGTTTCACTCGCTCAATACAACGCGTAAAATTTTTGTAGAAACCGTATACCTACTTTCGTTCACCCGAGCAAGAAGAACAGCACGGGATTCTAATTTGTTTTTAAAAGAATGTCGTTTTTATTTTTTTCCTTATCGAACCCAACGGCATTATGAAACAGTTCTAAGTCGCGATTCTACGAAATTTTCAACGGTCTTGTATTGTCATGCTAAGCAATAAACGCAATACAGGGTTAACATAGTTGTCGGAACTGAATTTCCAGAAGTATAGGATTTCCTTTTTGGTATCAATTTTATTTCAATAACATTGACTTTATGTGTCACATACTTTAATGCTTATAAACTATACTTTAGATAAATTTGGTCTTTATGCAATATTTTAACTCAACATTATTATTGATTTCCATTCTGTTTCAACGATACAATTGTCTTATTCTCATCTTGTCGGTACGACGAGGCAAGTCAGAAGTATGATACTCTCTTTTCAGGATTCCGCGGAATACCTTGTTATTATTGGGTCCACTCAACGAACCTACCCTTTGCTTAGTCTCTTCAGCCTTTTAACATTAAAGCAGTTTCTTTGCAAGTTTGTATAGTAAATTAGCTGGCGCTCAACTAATCTAAAATTATCAAATCAGAGCCTTGGAAGCTCTTGACCCAAGCCTAGCTAAGTGAGGGGCATTTTTGATTCTCATTCAAATTTAAAAAAATTCATTCCCAGTGATTTTTACAATTATCAACATCGCTATAAAAGATCGTGTTCAATTACATGCTCAAAGATCTTTTTGGTTCCAAGATCTTATAATGACTTAATTTATTGAGACGTAATATGGTTATACATAATTATATGACTAAAGAGGCCCTTCGTCTAAGGGCGGAACGTTGACGTTTTATTAAATAATTTTTTGACCAGTATACCAACAAACAATATAATCCTCTAATATAATCTATTTTTTAGAACACTTGTTTTCTCTTTTCATGAAAAGGATTTTTTTGCCGAAAATTTAACATTTTCATTGAAAATGTGTTTCTTTTTGGGTTAGAAATTATTTTGTTTCTTCAACTTGAAATTTTTATATCAGTAAAATTAAATATTCCATACTTTTAAATCAAAATTCGTCTTACTGGCTAAAATTGCATTTTTTGGCTAAATATTTGATTATACAGTTTTTCATTAAAAAATGAAGTTTTTAGCTGAAAATTAATATTACTCTTGTAGAAATTAATCTTCTTGGTAGAAAATAAATCTTTTAGTTTAGAAATCCGATTATTCTAGTCAGGGATTCATTATTTCAGTTAAAAATTCACGTTTCTGATCAAAAACTCAACTATTTAAGTTAAAGATTTACAATTTCAGTTAAAAATTCATCGCTTTCTATAAAAATGTAACTGGTTTTTTCAAAATTAGTTTTTTTTATTTGTTAAAAATAAGCTTTTCGGTGCTAAGTAATTTTTTTATCTAAAAATTTAACTTATTTCAGTTGAATATTCCAGATTTTTACTTGAAAATTTTTCTGTCAGTTAAACATTAATGTTTTAAGTTTAAAATTCAAGAATTTAAGTTTAGAATGAAAATTTATTTCTTTTAGTAAAAATCACTTTTGTTATTGTTAAAAATTCAACTATTATAGTTGAAGATTAATTTTTTTAGTTCCAAACTCAACTTTTTGATTTCAAAATTAGCTATTCTAGTTTAAAATTCATCATTTTAGTTGGAAATGTATCAGTTAGGTTGTAACTTGAACTACTTTATTGCACCACTGTTTTTTACGTTCAAAATTAATTTTTTCCAGGTGATACCTTACTATTTCATTTTGTGTTTAAAATTTCTATTTTTTAATAAAAATTTGAATTGATTTATTTATTTTTCTGCTCTGTTGTCTTGAAAAATGTTCAGAATGAACGTCATGAATTAAAATAAATGTGTGCGTCCAGCGACATGCATGCATATGTTACTTTGAGTTTAATGAGCAGATAAAAAACTTAAACTGGAAAAACGGGA
This sequence comes from Belonocnema kinseyi, assembly GCF_010883055.1. NCBI lineage: Eukaryota > Metazoa > Arthropoda > Insecta > Hymenoptera > Cynipidae > Belonocnema > Belonocnema kinseyi. The sequence goes on from NC_046666.1 coordinate 55,873,255, forward strand.
AATAGTACAAAATTTGAAGTGGTTCGCCGAATTGTCCCTATGTTTAAAAAAAATACCTTGATAAAAAAATTTCTACAAAAAAGTACGAAAACTGAAATCATCTTTACAATAATCTATACATAAATTACAACCAAGATTTAAGGAAAGTACGATTTTTTTATTATTCAAGCCAGTTTTTTTTTTCTTGTATATTTTATTGTAGTTTAATTTCCTACGACAATTTGCTCTGGATGTCATATTTCCTAAACTAGTGAATACATAAAAGTTTTTGAAAATTTTTTTAGGGAATTTTGTCCATTTCAATTGCTTTTAGACTATTTACGCATGCAATGCAGTAAAATTGAGCAATTATTTTTTTTTTAACTGACACTTTCCACCTGTTTAAATAGATTTTAAATCCTTCTCAATGTAACTTAAATGTTTAGCTATTAGTTCAATTAATTTATTATTGTATTTTTCTCGTTAAAAATGTGCAAATTTTGATCAAACTTGACGACATGAAACATTTTGTTCAAAATAAAAAATTGAAAATGAAAAAATCATGACGTATTATTCTCGAGCAATAACTTGAGTTCCTCATGACAAATAAAAGCATTTTTTGATGTTGAGAGGACCAACTGAATCCCCGTTTAATAGATTTTTTTCCACTTAAATTAGCCATGTTAATTAATGGATGTTTAAATTTAAAACTTACAAATTTTCGAAACAATGGAAAATTCTCTTTGAGAAAAAGGAGGAAAATGGAACTGGTGGTTAGGGGTGAATGATAATCAGCCTTGGATAAAGGGTTTGTAGAAAGCAGCGAACTCTAAACCAGCCGCTAAAATTTCACCGGTGACGGCATGATAATTAAACGGAGCCGCTAATTAAAATGCCTGAGCAGCCGGCTGGTGAGAAGCGCCTTTTCGTCATAAATTATGTCAGCGGATATCCGCACGCGAAACGAATCGACTACGGCGTTTGTACATATATGAATCACTTTATTGCCTCAGAATCGTATAACGGTTGTTTGTACAAGCATTACATACATTCACGGAAAAACACTAGCTAAAAACACCTGGCTGGCTATCATTGCACATAAATCTTTCACGTGAAATTTAGCAGCATTGCGACATTTTAATCGGTGTCTTTCAACTTGACGTGCTGAATTAAATTTTGTGAGCTTTAAATTTTCATCAAAGGATTCCTAAAATTCCGCGAAAACTGAGGTGTTTGAAAAAGCGTATGCTGTCGGGATGATTTATGTTAATAATGAATCCCGTTATTTTTTGTTTGTTTAAGAATTTCATAAAATGCATGAATTTTATGCAAATGAAATATCCTTTGATAAAAAATTATTTCATTTAATTTTTATTGATCTTTTATATACATTTATAGGGGCACTTTTTCCTGTAGAAAGGACCAAGTGGAAAATATACCTGAAATTTTGACTCTATTTCAATTTAAGTTACATCAGTTTTTGTATGAAGAAAATCTTGAAACCTGATTACGGATATTTACACAGAAAGCTTTATTCGTATTTTTTTAAATTTATCCAAAACTCGGCGATAGCGCGTCCGGAGATATTAATTCCAAGAATTGACGCCAGCCCGCGATTATGGATGTGGAGCTGCGGGGGTGTACCGTGCTCGCTCAGGCGTGAAAAAACAAAACCTGTTTACGTTTGGAATGAGACCATCTCCGGTTCCGTTAGATTAGGTCGGGTTAATGTCAACCACAAACCCGGGACTATCTCTAAGTTTGACTGTATTTACATATATTATACTCTTATTCATTATTTAAAATACCATCTCGTAATTTGTAATGCCCCCTCTATTTCTTTTTTATCTCTTCCTTGGGGATCGCCCATACACTACGTTACCAGTTAAAGGGCCGGGAAGGGGGGGGGGTCTGACACAGCCTATCGTTGGTAACGAGAAGTGGAAAGGGGTTCCCCGTCAAAGTAACGTTACACCTTCTATAATCTAGAGGATTTTTTTTAAAGTTCATATGGAATGTTTAAAAAATTGGTGTTTTTTGGTAGTAATTTGAATCTGCTATTTAAAAATTAAACGTTCGGTTAAAAATTTAATAACTAGGTTTTAAAGTTGAACTACTCTCGTAAAAATTAAAAAGTTATTCTTTCTTTAAAAGTCCACTTTTTGGTTGACAATTCTTGAATTAAATTGAAAATTCGTCTCTTTTTATAGTAACATTATTTTTCTGTGCTTAAGAATTCATCTTACTTAATTGAAAAGTCAACTTTTTGTATAAGAATTTTTAAATTTTGTAGCAATTTCCTCTTTTGGGTGATGAAATTATTTTGTTTAAAAATTTATCTAGTTAAAAACGTAACAGCGTGGTTTTAAAGTTAAGCTAGTTTTATAAAAATGCAGTTTTTGGTTAGCGATTCAAGATTTTAGTTAAAAATTCGTCTCTTTCATTGGAAATAAAACTATTTTGTTGAAAATTCCTTTTTTTGTTGTTCAAAAATTACATTGGTAATTGAAAATATACCTATTCAATTTTTTGTCCAAAATGGTTCTTTTTAAATAAAAATTTTACTCCTAGCTAAAATAGAACCATTTTGTTGAAAAATAAGCTTGTTTACTAGAAAAGTCACCTATTGAATTGAGAGTTCTTGTGTTTTGTTGGGAATTCGTCTTTTTATGTATGAAATTAACTTTTTTATCAAAATTTCAGATTTTTGATTTTATAATTCAACTGTTTTGTATAGATAATTCGTCATTTTGTCTTCATAGTTTAGTAATTTAGTTTAAAAGATCAAGTATTTTATATCAAATTAGTTGTTTTTATAATTTACAACTATTTTGTTCATAAACTCAAAGTTTAAATATTACATTTTTGGTAAAGAATTTGTCTCTTTTCCTTACAAAGATGCAATAATACTCGGATTAACAGTCATATAAAATTCAATCAGGCACGTTTCAAAATTTGCTCTAAAAATCAGTTTGTTATTTTAATTGTTGAGGGAGGGGGAGGGGTAATTTACAAATTGATGGTTGTTATCAAGGGGGATAGGGGCTCAAGAACTTCCCAAAACTGTTAACGTAGTTTATGGATGATCTCTTACCTTGCGTCACTAAAGCCTTATGCATTAATCGTTTCTAAATTTCTCTAAACTGTAACAGAAATGTCAGCAACGGTATCTGCATGAAACCCCAGGCACATGTTTCAGAAAATTCTGTTTCAATTAGGAATTTTCAGTAACTGTGACTGAAAATTTCAAGAGGATAAAATAAATTTCCAGTTTATTAATTTTAATATAAAACATGTAGCCTATTGTATATTTGTCCTGAAAATATAAATGTCAATAAAATACGAGTTCAGGTATTAAAAATCTTCTTATGTATTTATCTATGTTATAATATAACGTACACTCATTGAACCAAATACATATGTAATCAAAGCCCATCTTTTATTATAAAAAGTTTTTTTTTCACATTTGATTCATTGAGTATAATATATAACATAGTTATTGACACATACAATTCGCTCGTACATAGTCTTACTATAATTTTTATTTTCAAGACAAATATATACTTTAAATTTATAATAAAATTAATGAACTAAACAACATTGCTCTATACATTACATGCTTCGAGAAATTTATTCATAATATTGATAAATAATGTTTTTTTATTTTTTATACATAATATTCGTATGTAATTTTGTCGTCAAAAAATTGAATTTTAAACCATAAAATATGAATTCTCAGCATGAAATTAATTTGTAGTAAAATAGTGGAACCTTCTAACAAAGAAATTAATTTTCAACTAAAATATGAATGTTGATTAACTTTTAAGCAAACAGTTGCATTTTCATCCAAAAAAGATGAAACATCTACTAAAAATGATGAATTTCTTAATCAAAAATACAAATAAAAAAATTAATTTTCGTCCAAAACAGGTTTTATTTTGACTTTTTAACATTAAAATTCAAATTTTGAAAAATTAGTGAATTTTTTACGTAGACTGTACTTGAATTTTCAAAGCAAAAAGACGATGTTTTAATGTAACAGTTGAATTTTTAACAAAAATGGATAATTCTTTGGAAAAAATTGTTTAATTTTGATACGAAAAGTTGCTTTCTCATTGAAGAAAGATACAATTTCTACTCAAATCGATGAATTTTTTAATCAAAAAGATAAAGTAAAAAAAAATAGTTGAATTTGCATTCAAAAAAGATTATACTTTGACTTTTCAGCTTAAAAATATTAGTTTTAAAGCAGAAAAATAAATCGATAAGAAAGTTGAATTTTCTACATAAAAATATGAATTTAAACCAAACAGTTCAATTAAAAAAGGATTTTTTATTTAATTCTCGAATTTTAAAACGAATGGTTGCATTTTTATCGAAGAAAGATGCAACTTCAAGTAAAATTGATGAATTTTTAAAACTAAATTACGAGTTTTCAAAAAATAGTTTAATTCGAAACCAAAAAACACGAGTTCACAACGCAAAAATTGAATTTCGAGCCAAATAGGATGACTTTTCAAACAAAATAATCCAATTTATAACTAAAAAGGTAATCTTGTGGAGAAAGTAATATATAAAAAAATAAATATGAATACAAGGCAAGCAAATTACTGATAGGAATATTATACCAAGTTTACCGCAAAACATCATTTGTAATTTTGTCTAATTTTCCACTGACCAATTTTTCATTTTCCCTGCCCATATTTCAAATCAAAATTGAAAAAATTTCCAATTTATTCTACTGCAAAGTTCAAAGTTACAGGACTTGTCTGACTTTTATAAGATTTTTTTTTAAATCTCTGACTTTTCCCTGACCAATAAAATTCCGAGTTAATCAAAAATTTTGTTAGCTAGGTTCGTTTTTTACTCACCAGTTTTGTTTGGCGATTAATATTTTGAAAAATTATGTGCATAAATAAAGTACTCCGCTTCCGTTACAAATCATAACCAAATCTCTCGAACCCGCTATTATATTCTTTCCGTTACAAGAACCTATACTTCTCTCACCATTTAGGAATTTTAGGAAACTATTTTTAGTTTTGAGAAATCGCTTCTGAAGTTGAATAAACATTTACTAAGTTTACTAAATAAGTTACTGCATTTCGTTTCCGGCAACCTAATTTCTAAATTTCAGTTACTTTAGTATCTTAATGACTTATGACTTTTTTTATAAAAGGAAAATTATCAGAGTTGGCGCATTTTAAAAATCTCAAAAAAAAGCAAGCAAAAAAAGAATATTTTAAGCCAAACGACGCATGATATGAAAAAAATAAAGAGAAGCAGAACGTTGATTTTTGAAAGCCCTGAAAGATTTTCTTAACAACTTTTTAAATTTTGTCGAAAAGATGAAAATTCAAAATTTGATCGTACAAAAAACTATGAAAAAATTCCATTTGGTGGTAAAACTGTGCAATATATGAAAAGAAATTAACTGAAATAGCACGCCCTGTAAAGATCTAAAAATTTGTTGTTAATCACTTTTCGATAGGACCAATAATTTTTGTTTTCAGTCCTAAAAAACAACATACAAAATCAAAATTAAAGTTTTGGACAAAGACACAATCTATGTCTGTAGTATGTGGTCTGTAGTATGTGGTCTGTAGTATGTATTATGTACTCTGTAGTCTGTATTCTGTAATCTGCAGTCTGCAGTCTGTAGCCTGTAGCCTGTATCGTGTCGGCACGATAACTTTCGAAAGATTTATTAGATTGAATTCTGCTTATCACACTTTTTTAAGGCCTAAAAAGAAAGAAAAAGTTTGTTAACCCGATATTTTGGACAAAAATCCAAAAAACGAACGCATTTTCTAAATATTTGAGACCATTTTTTTAAGTGTTAAAAATTCTATGTACGGCTATTTATAGTACTCGGGAACCTAAACAATTTATCTTTATGACTGTTCTTTGATAAAAGGGAAACTATCACAGTCATAGTATTTTCAGAATCCAAAAGAACAAACTAAAATCAAAATTTTAGGCCAAAAAAAGCATGATATGAAAAAAATTTAAGATCATAAAAATGTTGATTTTTCTAAGCCCTACAAGATTATTATGACATTTTTTTTAATTTTGTCGAAAAGTTTAAAGTTCTAATTTCGATCGTACGAAAAATAATAAAAAATAAAAAATTTCCATTTTGTGAGCAAACTATGAAAAATAGAAAAAAATGAATTAACTAAATTGGCGCGCTCTAAAAGGATCTAAAAATTTGTTATTAATCACTTTTCGATAGGACGTGCATTTTTTGTTTTCAGACCTAAAAAACAACATTAAAAATTTTAAAAAACATTTTGGACAAACGACACAAGCTATGAAAAAAATTAATAGATAAAGGTTGCCCTTTCAAAAATAGCGAAAACTCATTCAAACTTGAATAAATAAGTTTTTGAAAAAACGGCACGAGAATATAAAGAAATTAAATTTATGGAACGGAGACACAAGTTGAAATATAATTTATAATAATAATTCATAGTTTAATAGAATGCGCATTTTTTAAAGATAAAAATAAGAAAAATAAAATACTTTCGTTTCAATAATAATGCATATTATAAATTGTGACAATATAAATTTATTGAAATGATATACATTTTTCAGGATGGCTAAGAATAAAATATAATATACATTTGATATAGCCGAATGACAGTTGTCGATGCTTTGCCCTTTAATTTGAAAAAGTTTGCCTATAAATGTGGGGTAAATACACACACTGAATGCATCATTGAGTACGAAGCGCGAGACAAATACATTATATACCGTGCAGCGCGCGATGAGAATGTGCCCTCGCGGCGGGCAGATTTTTTTCCCTCGAATTGTTTCTTCAACCTCTCCTATAAAACACTTACACATACCTTATACAATTTTGGCTTTAGCGTTACTTCCCTGTAATATTTGACCTTCTTTCCTTTGCTTTTTCAAAAACAAGTAACATTAATCATTCTTTCAATACCCCGAATAAAAATGCTGCGACTTGAGTTCGATTTGAATTGCCCCCAATCAAGACTTACTAAAGTCCAAAAGTTCGACTTGAGCATTTCTCAGTTTTGAGACGGAGCCAGACTTAAATTTATGTCTTGGAGAAAAGTTTTTATGTCTTGCAGACATGAATTTATCTCTTGAGCCGTATTTTTATGACTTCAACACGTGCAGCTTATAACTTCGAGCGTATAACTGCCCTAACAAAAAGGTTATTTCTAACAGTCATAAAAGTTAATATTTGTTAATGGTTAAACAATCTTGTATATTTTTATACAATAT
>NC_046666.1:55880587-55883211 GCF_010883055.1 Belonocnema kinseyi
TCAATTACGGATTGGTATTTGTATTATACTTGTTAGTATTATGTATATTTGTATTATAGCCGTTAGAAGTACATAAAAACAAACAAGATTTTCGGTATGTTTCTTTTCATTCTTCTTGGCTATGATGTTTTTGTCAGCTGGTGCCGAAAATTCGATAACGAACGTGGTTCGCTTCTCGAAGTCAAAAAGAACTATGTCAGGCCTCGAGTGAGCAACAGAAACAATTGCCGAGAATATAAAGTTTCGGTATATGCGGCAACTTCCCATTCCCAACAATTGACTCGATTTTCCTAGGAACGGTCGTTCCCGCGTGAGTTGGACAACTAGATAGTATGCGAGCTAAATGCTCGGGGTGTGCATGGCACGCTCTGAAGCTATCATCAGGAATGCCTTGGCTTCCATTTGCAACTCTATGCGCTGTACTTAGAATAAACCTGTTGTGAAGACATTCGAGACTCAATATACCGCGACCACCTTGACGGCATGAGATGTACAGTCGCGGAACGGAAAACTTGAGATGCATGCTTTTGTTTATGTGCATAATCTTTGTTGTCCCGATATCAAGGGATCTAAGCTCGTTCTTTGTCCATGAAACTACTCCAAATGAATAGAGTCCTACCGGGACGGCAAGCATGTTCGTTGCAGATACTTTGTTCCTCGCCGACAGTTCGGAAGACCAAATCTTCCGGATGACACGTTTGTATATGCTTCGAAGTGTATCTTTTATAGATGTCACACCCTGAATACGACTCTCTGGTGCGCACAGGTATGTATAAGACTCTTCAGCGCGAAGGTGTCGTATAGCGCTTCTATCAACGAGCTCAGGATCTTCAGGGATGCCATTAAGTGCAATAATGTAAGGCAAAAGAGAAGTGGGCTCATGGTGTCGCCCTGAAAGACACCTCTCTGAAAGGTGACCTTGTTAGTTGTCACACGATTTTTTCCAGATGAGATAGTAAATCTGGTTTTCCAAAGCGGCATCAATCTCTCTATGCACCCAACTATTTGCGGATGAACCTTTAAGATTTCCAAAAGACAGATGATAAGTCTATGGGATGTAGAATCGAAAGCTTTCCAAAAATCAATCCAGGCCATCGATAGGTCACGCTGGTAGAATGTTGCATCTTTGCAGACACATCTATCGATGAGCAGGTTCTCTCGACATCCGGTTACGCCTTTTTTTGAGCCTCGTTGTTCATACGTTTCTTGCCACACAGGTTCATTTGCCCGAACAATCCTATCATTTAGGATAGCTGTGAATATCTTATAAAGTGTGTTCAGATAAGTGTAATACTTTGCCTGTAATAATTCGGGTCTGCTAAGTTGCCTATTTCCGGCAGGAGTATTGTTGCCATTCCACCAACCACTCCGGAATCAGCTCTTCCGACTTTAAATATGAAATAAAAATACGGGCCAAATGCTGATGGGTTGAAGAAAACTTCTTCTAACAGAAGTTTTTGATACAATCTGGTCCCGGTGCGGAATAGTTCTTCATTCCTCTTAATACTTTTTTCACCTCCTCGGTAGTGATGGGTGAGCATACTTTATCAGGTGTTATGAGGGGATCAGATAACTCCTTGAAGCCATTTATATTTTCCGAGTCTCCTTCCAATCTATACATAATATACATACATATAATATGTATATACACACACGCACAATGAGCCCACTCCTCTTTTGCCTTACATTATTGCCACTATCTCTAGCACTGCGCCATTCCGACGGGTACTTGTGCGGCAAACCTGCAGATCGAAAGTACAGTGTCACTCATGTATTTTAGATGGACGATCTTAAGATCTATGCTAAAAACAGAGAGCAACTGCATATAGCTCTGGGGATTGTCGAACGATATACTGAGGAAATTGGAATGGAATTTGGGTTAGAGAAATGCGCCAATGTTTATTTGAGGCGAGGAAAACTTAATGGCACCCCTGCAGATCCTGAGCTCGTTGATAGAAGCGCCATACGACACCTTTGCGCTGGAGAGACTTATACATACCTGGGCGTGCCACAGAGCCGCATTCAGGATGTGACATCTATAAAGGATACTCTCCGAAGCAGATACAAGCGTCTTATCCAACAGATTTGGTCTTCCGAACTGTCGGCGAGGAACAAAGTATCTGCAACGAACATGCTTGCCGTCCCGGTACTACTCTATGCATTTGGAGTAGTTCCATGGACGAAGAACGAGCTCAGATCTCTTGATATCGGGACAAGAAAGGTTATTCACATGAACAAAAGCATGCATCTTAAGTCTTCCGTTCCGCGACTGTACATCTCATGCCGTCAAAGGGGTCGCGGAATATTGAGTCTTGAATGTCTTCACAACAGGATTATTCTGGGTATAGCACATAGAGTTGCAAATGGAAGAGACCCTCTTCTTAAAATGATCAGGAATCACAAAGAGGTGAGCAAAGGAGCATTTATGGACAAAGCAGCGGAGGAGGCTGCTGAAACACTCGGACTTGACTTGTGGAAGAATGGGAAGTGCCGCATATACTGGAACCTTATATTCTCGACATTTGTTTCTGTTGCTCACTCGAGGCCTGACATGGTTCTTCTTGACTTTGAGAAGCGAACCATGTTCGTTATCGAATTTTCGGCACCAGCTGACAAAAACATCA
>NC_046666.1:55883311-55890084 GCF_010883055.1 Belonocnema kinseyi
AATATACAGGATTGTTTCAACATTAACAAAGGTTAGCTTGTATGACTGTTAGAAATAACCTTTTTCTTAGAGCAGAAATACGCTCGAAGTTATAAACCGCACGTGTTCGAGTCATAAAAATACGACTCAAGAGATAAATTTATGTCCTCAACACCTAAAAAATTGTCTCTAAGACATAAATTAAAGGCTGGCTCCATCTCAAAACTGAGACATGCTCAAGTCGAACTTGTCGACTTCAGTATGTCTTGATTGGGGGCCATTCAAGTCGAACTCAAGTCGAAGCATTTAAGAAGTTTTGTGGTTCGATTCCCAATGGAGTGAAGAAAGAGTATGATCTTTTTTTTAGAAATAATTTTAATTTTAATTGGAAATAGTATTTTCCATCTAGTCTGATTAGACGTTAAGCATTTTCTGTTATTGAAGATTTTTAACTTGATCGGTATTGTGTAGATTTTCTGCCTTCATGGTTCGAAGGGATATCTACGGTTGGTGAAGAAAGTACCACCTCTAACCAGCACACAAAAAAGTGGTCTGTCTGACAGACTGCATTAGCATAACTATGTCTTTAGGTTCGCTGAATTCGAATCCGGTGTCCACATAAACAAGTTGGCTCGTATTTTTCTGAAAAACGAAAAAATAGACGTAAAATCGTCAAAAACAGCGTTTTTTCAGGTATATTTTTGCAAAACAGCATATTTTCTCGCCCGGTGGACTTAACCAACATATTTATATGTCTTTTGTGTTTCTGAATTCAAATATGACGTCCAAATAACCAACTCGGCTATTAATTTTTCGAAAAGTGCAAAAAAAGACGTAAAATGAGGGAAAATAGCAGTTTTTCGTGCATATTTTTGCAAAAAAAATATATCTTCATCCCCGGTGGTCTAATCCAGCATATCTTTATGCTTTTTGGGTCACTGCTTTTGATCCGGGGTTCAAATAACTGAGTTGGCTCATATTTTATCGAAAAACGCAAAATTAGACATAAGATCGACGAAAACCTTTAAACCTTTACCTTCCTCGACTGGGATTGTCGTTCACTGTTGATTCCCTTTGCGTCACTCGTTTAGGGGTCTTTTAATTTGCGTTAGTTTCCTTACATAGCAATAGTAAGATTTTTTGTAAATAAATATTATTTACTTTTAGCAGTACCCAGGAACAGGGACGTGGACGTAGTAAATTCTGTTCTCTTTGCGGTGCTTTATGACCGTAAGTTCCCTTGCCTCTCATGCTTATAGGGAGCTTTTATTTTTGATTTTTCTTTATATCGCTTGTATCGAACCCTTTTGTCCTCAAAAGACCTACGTAGTGTGTTTCGCTTGCGTTTGGTACCTTGATTGACTTGATATCGTTTTAAACTCCAACAGTAATCAGCCATCATGTTGATATCCCAACATTTCCTGATATCGCCTGTCCATCTCTTTTATATCCTGGTGGAAACGTTTGCCTTGCTCTTCGCTAAAGTCTCACAGGTTGTCTAGAAACTTATTTATATGCGAATGAAGAAAATGTAGCTTAAAATTCATAAGGTAGTCTAGTTTACCACAGTTTGTTACCATTTCTGAAACCATATTTTGATAGTCTGGACTTTTCTTATTACCTAAAAAGTTTTTTACAACATTTTTAAAACTAAGCCAGGCATCGTTTTCAGTGCCAGCCATTCTTGTAATGAATTCTGGATCCTGCTCAGACGATGTTCTTTTTGGCCATATTTTTTTTTTGTAATGAGGAACACGATCTCGACTGTCACATAAGCACAAGTAACAAGGTGTTTTTGTATACCCTAATTGCTGTCCTAAAACGTCATATGTCTAATTTTGCGTTTTTCGATAAAATATGAGCCAACTGGGTTATTTGAACCCTGGATTCAGAAGCAGTGACCTCAGAAACATAAGGCTATGCTGAATAAGTCCACCGGGGATTAAGATATATTTTTTTACAAAAATATGCACGAAAAACCGCTGTTTTCGTCGATCTGATTTAGACCACCGGGCGTGAACAATTTTTTTGTTGCAAAAGTATACACGAAAAATCGCTGTATTCGCCGATTTTACGTCTATTTTTGCGATTTGCGAAAAAGTATGAGCCAAATTAGTTAATTGGGCCTCAGATTCGAATTCAGTGACCCAAAAGACATATAAATATGTTGGTTAAGTCCACCGGGCGAGAAAATATATTTTTTTTTTGCAAAAATATACCAGAAAAATCGCTGTTTTTGTCGATTTTTTCGTTTTTCAGGAAAATACGACCCAACTTGCTTATTTGGACACCGGATTCAAATTCAGCGACCCCAAAAACATATAGATATGCTAGTGTAGTCTGTCGGACAGACCACTTTTTTTGTGTGCTTAATTGGAAAAGCACCTGACCGAAAATCAGAAGTTTTGTGGTTCAATTCCCAATGGAGTGAAGAAAGAGTATGATCTTTTTTTCAAGAAATAATTTTAATTTTAATTTAAAGCTTTTTTATTCGGGAATGCCCATTGTGGACATTTGAAGGCCGCAAGAAATCACTTTTTATCTTACATTTCCTCAAATTGTGTCGCCAGTGATGCTTAGTGATGGAAAATATCATTTGTTTTATTTTATAAATTTCATAAACAAATCATGTAAACAATTGGCCGGTATGGACATTCAATGTCAAAATTAAATTAAATTTTATAAACAAATTACATAATTAAATTTATAAGTTGGTCATTTAGAAGTTGAAAAAAAAATTATACTCGATCATACAAATTTGTCGGCCGATATTTTTATTAACTTTATAAACAAATTCATATTGTTAAAATTTCAATGTAGAAAGAAGTCGTTTTTTTTATTCATTTTCCTTAAATAATATCATCGGTGACGTTTAAAGAAGTAAAATTATCGTCCAAAATTAAAAAAAAATTTTTAAACAAATTATATAAACGAATAACTGGTGCGGAAAATGAAGAGAAAAACGATTTCTTTCTGCCTTTAAATATCCACATTAGGCATTTGATTATACAATTTGTTTATAAAATTTGTGAAAAATAACGGATAATAATTTTACTGATGTTTACTGAATTTTACTGATTCACTGATAATATTATTTAAGGAAAATGAATAGAAAAAACGATTTCTTCCTGCATTGAAATTTCAACCATATGAATTTGTTTACAAAATTAATAAAAATATCGGCCGACAAATTTGTATGATCGCGTATTATTTTCTCGATAAAAACAATTGATTCATAAAAGTTTAAACAAAAAATATATTTAAAAACTCAGGCTATATACATTTTTTTCAAATTTAATGCTGAACTTTTCTAAAAAAAAATAAACCAAAATCGGTTAATAATTGCCAACATTTTTTCTCCAATTTCTTCTCCATTTGTTTTTCTTTTTGACAATTCTTTTAATTTTGTTTTCACTTCCTTCTTATTCTCTTTACATTTCTCGTACTATCCACTTCACCTGCTCCTTCACTTAATTATTTTTTGCTTGTAAACTAGAATACTGTTTTGAATTTTCCTATTGTTATTTCGGCCTCTTCTCTTACATTTTTCGTACCAATTATGATATTCTTGATATTTTCCTTAAACTGTTCTTTTGTTTTTATTCGTCAATGCTCTCTTCCTGCTTTTACGGTCGGTTGTTCTACCAAGACTTAATTAACGTCCTAATAGGCTACAAAAACATTTTTGTAGGTGCTCAGCGCCTACTTTGACTACTTTTTTCCTTATTGTTATTACTCTTTTCTCCTTTTTTGGTTTAAGTACAAAATAGATTCTCCTTAAGGAGATTAAGAAAATTTAATATTTTTTTTAAAGATCTTGTTCTAGAATTTTTCATTATTTATATTCAATTTTGAAAGTCATACTTGTAATATTATCATTCTTTATTAATTTAAATTTAATAGAGGTTTATATAATTTCTTGTAGACTTCAAAGAGAAAAAGAACATAGTTTAAATTTTACGATGCTTCAGTGTAAAACCTGAACATGAAAAAAGCTCTTTGTATGGCTCAGGAATTAAAGTGAAAAGCAATTTTCTTGCAAAGCATTGGAGTCTGCAAACACAAACTTCAAAAGTCCTCGATTATATATGCATTTTTCATTTCAGCGCATTTAATTTTGAATCAAATTAGATCCTTAATGCAGATTCTTAATACGAGATAAGTTTGTCTTGAAAAAATTAAAAATTTTCTAAAGTGAACATTTTCAAAGAACGATCCCGAAATTAAAATTCCCCTAAACTCGTAAATCGGTTTGTCTTCTTTTACATTTTCCTTCTTTCGTCATTTTTATTTTGTGCAGAGTTGGACGAAACTTTTGCATGAATTTTGAACCTCGCAACTTGAAAACGAGTAAAAAGCTGTAATATATTTGAATATGTGAATCAAAGTTTATATAACGCAGCAGATCTCGTGAAACTTTGCAGAAAATGACGCCCACATAATACTGTGAAGGTATCCCGGAATCTAGTGTTCGGAATTCTTCCCTCGAAATTTCAGACGAAAGTTAGCAGAATACAATAGAAGGGAGACAATGGTGGAATAGAATATAATAGGCAGTGATAGAAATTCTATCGGTTATTAGAGCCAGCTTAACTAGTGGCTGTAATTTCTGAGGTTTAAAGTAGGAGTAGTCAGCATTATAGACATTTTGGCCTGAGTGCAGCTTACATTTCGCCGGCATTTTATGCCCTTGCCAGGGTGCCAAAATTACCTTTGCAGCCAACAGAGGCTAACATGGAGTATCATAATTGGTCGATATCACACAATTTTATTTCTAATAAACGTTACAAATATAAATTATTACACAAGTTTATAAATATAAGGAGTTAAGATTTTTTTAAGAAATAATAAATCATTCCGAATTTAAAGAGCATGAAATGAAAAATATATATACATTGAACGAACTTGAATGAAAAAGTTCTGAATCAAACATTTTTAGATCAGGTGAAAGGAATAAAATTTGAATTGTTGAATTTGATCATTTTATTATAAAATAATTAAAATTGTATCATTTTTATTTCAAAGAATTCAAAACTGAACAATTTAAATTTGAGTTGAAGAATCTCGAAATTTAAAAAATCCTGAATTAAATTGCAAAAATAGGACCATTTTAAAATACTCAAAAATAAATAATATCAGATAAGAACTTGGATAACTGGATCACTTTAAAATAAAAGAAACTTAATTTCTGATATTTCTAATTAAAATTGTTCAAAATTGAGAAATTTAGACTTTCAATCATTTTAAACTCAGAGCGATTAAAATTGGCATTAGATTTGAACAAGAATCTCAATCTTTTTGATTTTTTCTTCTAGGCCATGAACAAGGAGCTTTACATTGCACGCCGATCAGCACCGTCAAATATGATGACTACGCAACAATCTACGTTACTTACGGTTAACTCTCCTTAATTAACTTGTAAGTCCCAGTTTTTTATTTTTTAAATATTCGAAAATATATATAAAGAAGATTAAAAAAAAAATTTTAAAATCACTTTATTCATAGCAATTTACTTCAAGCTCCCCTCTTAATATGGGAAGGAAAGGCTTAGAAATTTGAAAGATACCTAAAAATTAATAATTCTTCAATTATTTATTAACATTTATTAATTGCAGAAGATTTAAATTCATAGTTACCATATATTCAAATAGAGAAAATTTTAAGCATTTATAAGTATTAAACTATAGTTAATTCGAATTTTTCATTATTTTTAATTATTTTTGGTTCGTCAAATTCTGCTATAGAATTGTCTTAACTTCCTGAATGTCTTCTGAACTTCTATAAATTCCCTAAAACAGTTGTAATCAGTCCGTAAGTATTTTCTTAATTTAATTTTATTCTGTTTTTTATTTCTTACTAAAGATTTTAATTCTTGGATTCTTTAACTTCTGGAGTTTTTAAACAATTTTTTAAAATTTTTTCTCAACAGAAAATTATTATCTTTCTAAATAAATAATATAAAAATATTTATTTTAAAAAATCAGAAAAAGAGGATTATCTTACGGAAAATTCCGTCAAAGTAGTCAGTCCATATTTACTTGTCTCATTTTATTATTATATTCTATTTTATTTATTTGCAAAGATTCTGTATTTTAAATTCTTTAGCTTTAAACATCTTAAATGATTATAATGTTTTTAAAATTATTTAGTTTTTTTCATAATACGAATTAATAACTTTTAAAACATATTTTTGAAGATTTCTTCTTTTTTCTATTTTCTAAAAAAGACTTCTTTTTATTTCACATCTTTTCAGATTAATCCTGGAAATATTTATTTAAAAAAAAATCTCAATGAGGGTTTAATCTCACGAAAAAATGGAGGGGGGATTTATGGAGAAGTCGCTATGGAAGGGTAGGGAAAATGAGAGGTGAGAAAGTAAGAGGAAGGCAAGCTAGGGCCCTGCCGCTCACTTCCCATCCTCTACTCTCCACACACGTTCACTCAATCCCCCTTCCTTCTTCACCCTTTCCCTCATTCCCTTCCCCTTCCCAAGCTTCACCAACTTCCTCTTATTTCCGCAATCCTTATTCTCCCCTTTTTTTCATTTCACCCCCCTCTCCACATTTCACTTCATCCATCTACCCTTGTTTCCCCACAGATTCCTAACTCACACTTGATACTACTTTCCCTACCCTATGCAAACCCCATACTGATTTCCCCTGTAGCTATTCCTTCTTCCCTTAATTTCATCAACCCTCCCCACAATTTGACTCATCACCCCTTTTCTTATTTCCCCTCATTTTCCCGCCCTACACTTCCCCCCCCCCACACATCCTTTTCTATGCCTTCCACTA
>NC_046666.1:55890184-55915846 GCF_010883055.1 Belonocnema kinseyi
CCCCCCCCCACACATCCTTTTCTATGCCTTCCACTACTTTCCTCTAATTTCTTCTCCCTACCCTTGTTTCTCCTCCACACTCTCTTTTCCTCACCCGTTCATCTCCTCTCCCTTACTTTCAATTCCCTTTACTTCTCTTCTTTTACTTCCCTTTCCCACACTTCCCCTCTTAAAAAAAAAGTACGACGGAAGGACGGAGATTCGATTAAAACCAAAAAGGTGTCAGCCCGGGGCTACGAAACTCCAAAAGTTTAAGATTTCTTAAAAAAGAATCTGGAATCTAAATCGTAACAAATGATTAGTTTTCAAATTCAAAATCACGAATTTCACAATTTATTGATTTAAATCTAAGGTGAAAAATGACTGACTTCAAAATCAATATTAAAGCATTTCTTTTCAAGGGAATAACTTCATGTTGGAGAAATTTTTATGAGATGATAAACTGAAACTGCATAATGGAAAAAAGTGACTAAGTTTTAATGCAAAAGTTCTGTATTTTTTTTATGAGCAGCAATATAGGAAACAAAATTTATAACTCGCCTTCTGATTACTTACTAACTTTTTTTCAAATTGAAAAATATGCTTGCTGCAGGGGTACATTCTCAACGCGCTCTGAGCGTGCGACTTGCTTCCCTCGCAAGCTTCTCGGCGCCTGCGGCGTGCGTCTATTGGATGTCACACTTCGCGCTCGATAATATATTCATCTCGCGCTACGCGCTCGGCCTGTGTACATTTCCCACATTTATTCAAGAACCTTTTAAAACTAAGGTCAGACCACCAATAACTGTAATTTGGTGATTGTGAATTCTCTTTTGTTAAAGCCCCTTCGACTTCAATAACCACATTCTGATCAAGTATCTCGTGCTTGTCACTCGAGTAAAGCTAGTCTAGAATGCAACTTTGTCTATATTATGTTTAACTCTATTGTATTCAATAATTAAACATTATTAAATTTTCAGCATTTCTTTAATATTTGCTTCCTATTTGACATTAATCTTTATTTATAGCTACCTTGAAATATGTATTATTTCAATAAATTTAATGTATATTGTAACAATACATAATATGCATTGATATCAAAACAGACGTATTCCTATTGTCTTTTTTTATCATAAAAAAAGAGCGCATCCTATAAAAAAATGTCAAAATTATTGAAAAGTTGATCACAATTAAAATAAAAACTACGCTTCCTGTCAACAAATCATTGTCACGAAATTTGTAGAACTTTTTTTGTTGAACCACTTCTCGGTATTAATTTTTTCCATACCATCCCGAGTAAACATGCTTTGACTCAAGTTCGACTTGGTTATGTCTTAAATTCGTCTTAAAGGCATCGATGTCTGACTGCGTCTCAAAACTAAGTCGAGACATAGGCTTTCGTCTTAATTTAATGGCCACGGCAGGTAAAAAGGCGTTTACTTGGCTTCGATCGAGCCTTGTCTTGGCTAAGATGACGTTTACTTGTCTCAAAACGAGCCTTGTCTTGGCTGAGATGGTCGAACCTTTTTCGGTTCATAAATGAGATTAAAATTGATAAATAAAAAATTTTGTAATTATGAAATTAGTTCTTTTAATTTGAAGATTCAGAATATGTGGATCCGAACGATTAACAATTTTCTTTAAGAAACTAAAATTTTCAACTATCTAGAAGGATCTCCTAAGCCGTTTAGAAATGCGCAAAAATAAAAAACATTTTCGGTATTATCGTCAAACAAGTATAATATGAATGAAAATCCGTAAATAAGTTGATAGAATATATCAATTGTATAAAAATAGAAAATATTTCTTAATCATTAACAAAGATTAGCTTTAATGACAGTCAGAATGACCTCTTTTGTTAGGACACGTATAGACTCGAAGTTATAAACCGCTCATGTTGGAGTCATAAAAATTCCACTCAAGAGATAAATTGATGTCTTCAAATGACGGGAACTTGTTTTCAAGGCATAAATTGAAGTCTGGCTCCGTCTCCAAACTAAAACATGTTCAATTTGAAGTTTTCGACTTCAGCATGTCTTGATTAGGGACAATTCAGGTCAAAATCAAGTCGAAGAATTTTCTCTCGAGATATGTCATCACATTAAAAAAAGTGTTTTAAATGATACCGAAATCAATATCATTTTGAAATGCAAGAAAAATGATACATAATTCAAGAGCATTTTGATCGACCGGAGTGAATGATCGACTTTTGAGAATATAATTATCTGATTCGTGATCATGTATGAACTTAAACCAAGATGGCTGACGTTCTTAGAGTAATTTAGCCTATATGTAAACTTTTTATGGTTTCTGATCGTAAAGTGTGCCTGAAAAGTTACAAAAATTAATTAAATCTGATACTGGAAAATATTACCTGTTAAGTGTTATTGTCACTTGCATGTGGTTAGACAAAATTTTAGGCTATATCGTTATAAATAAATAAATAATAAATAAATTAATTGATCCGAATGGACAGATCATTCTGATTTCGTGAATCAAATGATCGTTGGAGCAAAATTCTCTGCAATAAAATTGATCTTTTTTTACATTCTTATCCCAATGAGAAGGTATTGGTTTTACGTAAAATTTCACTTTGGCGGTTTTTATCAAATCTCCACGTTTTGAGACCCACTGATTCCGAAAAAACGATGTTTACGAAGGTGTTTGTCTATATGTCCGTCTGTCTGCCTGTATGCCTGCCTGTAGTCTGTATTCTGTAGGCACGATAACTTTCGACAAAATGATGAAATTGGATTCTGCTTAGGCATACCTTTTTAAGGCCTAAAAAGAAAGAACATGTTCGTTAAGCAGATATTTTGGATCAAAATTCAAAAAATGAGCGTATTTTCAAAATTTTTTAAACTACATTTTATGAAAGATCTCAAAATTCTATCCACGGTTATTTATAGTACATAGAAACTCAAAAACTTTATCTTTATTACTTTTTTCTATAAAAAGAAAATTATCAGAGCAAGAGCATTTTCAAAATCCAAAAAAAAACAAAATTAAGTGAACATTTTAAACCAAACAACGCATAATATGAAAAATTTAAAGAATAAAAAAACGTTTGTTTTTGAAAGACCGACAAGATTACCATAAAAACTTTTTAAATTTGGTCGATAAGATGCGTAGTTTTTGTTTTTAGTTGTAAAAAACAACATTTAAAAAAAAAATAAAAATTTGGACTAACGACACAAGCTACGAAAAACAATAAGACAAAACTTTTTTATGCAAAAAAGAGCTATAATCTTCTATAGGAAACGTAGTATTTGCTTTATTCGTAAAAAATAACATTCAAAATAAAAATATCATTTCTTTTCAAAAAACGACATAAGTAAAAACTAAAATTAACAGACAACAGTTGTTAGGCTAAAAAGATCTATAAATTTCATATTAATCATTTGACGATAGGATGAGTAGATTTTCTTTCAATTGTAAAAAATAAGATTAAAAATTAAAAATTAAAATTTGGAAAAAGCTCAGACCCTATATAGATTCCTGTATTAGGCCATATGCAAATGCACAATAGTTTTCCTTTTATCGTAGGAAATATGATTAAAAATAAAAAAATGATAAAAGCAAGGAAATAAAAATTAGTACAATTCAATTTTTATGCATATTATGAATTGTAATGATATGAATTGAATGAAATTATATATGTTTCAGCGCAGCTTAGAATATAATTTAAGGAGAAATACGAAATAAATATTTAAATAATCATGATAAATACAATTTGTGTTTTAATTTGCAATGTCTGAATAAGCAATCTCAGGCAGAGTTATATAAAAATGTATTATATTTGATATAAAAGTGTTGTGTGTAATGTAGAAAAGTTGACAATTTGGACAGAATCGAGTGCAAAGCACGAGATACGTGATGAGAATGTGCTCGTTAAAATCGAAAGAGCTTTAAGAAAAGAGAGTTCACAATTACAAAATTACAGTTGTCGATCCGTTGACCTATGAGTTTAAAAGGTCTGTGCACTAATGCGGGAGAAATGCAAAGACCGAGCGAGAAGCGCGAGAACCAACGGTCGCCCTAGGCGCTCTTAAACTTGCGAGCGAGCAAAATGATTGATAAAAAATATTTAGCTCTTTTCTTGCTCAATAACTTTTTTTAATTTATGTTTTTTCGTAGCTTGGGTTGGTTGTGCAAAAATTATATATTTAATTTTTAATTTTGTTTTTTAAAATAAATCAAAAACTACGTATTCTATCAAAAAATGATCACAAACCAATTTATAGATCTTTTTTTGGTGCATAATTTTTGTCCATTCATCTTTTCTCGTGTTTTGTATAGTTTGATCGAAAAGTAGAATTTTTATTGTTTTAATATTTGTTCTTTGGTGGTTAAAACCAGAGCGGTTGGTCAAAAGAAGGCTGGTTAACGAACTTGTTCTTTCTATTTGGCTCCTCACAGCATATGATCCGGCACACAGACGATTACGACAATAATGACAGACAGAAATCAACGTAAAGCCTGTTTTTTTCTGATTCAGGGTGGTGAGAATGTCAAAATGGAAAAATTTGTTTTTGAAAAGGCGATGAAATTTGTTTCCTCTGGAAGACTGTCATTTTTTAATAAATCAAAATTCTTTCACTATTCTTGCACTGGTTCTTTCGATTCATCAACATGTTGGCTTCAAAAATATCGGATGATCAACTCCCTTAGCTTTTATAGAAAATATGTTTCAAATATTTTTACAACCAGTGTCATACGTTACGAAATGAATGCATTATTGATAGGTTAGACTTAGTTATTATTTTTAATATTAATAAGAAAGTTAATGCGTCTTACCAACCTAGTCAAATACAATTATATGTATTTTTATATCTTTTATAGTTGGTCTTAGTTACTATCATCATTGCATATTAAATGTGAAACAGATTAGGGATTGTACAATTTTTATAATACATTGCAAAATAATCACTCTGAAAATAAAAACATGTTTATAAATAACAATTTTGATATACTGTTTTATTAACTTATATACTATTTTCTTCGAAAACTCAGAGGAAAGATTTTAAATGTGAACATTCACTTTGTACAAGAAGATTTCAATCTGAATAAAATTGCTTTTTGTTTAAAAAGCACAGAAAAACGCTGGTATTAAATTTGTTGCAGCTCAAATTTCATTGGGCTCCCAATGATCATCTTACAGAATTTTGCAGAGTTGTGGAGTTCTGAACCGCGCTGTCAGCCACCTGAATACCTGTCAAAGCAATTATTCGCTTTGCGATATTAGCCTAAATAATTGTTAATAAGGAAACCAATTGAAACAGTATTTACCTAATTTTCAAATTTCTTTCATTTAATAGGGCGTACCAGTCACTTAGAATAAAATTATAACTTCCTAATGCAACTTCCAAAAGTTAGGTTAGTGATGCCCGTCGACATTTAAACTAAAGCCAGGATGTATGGAAAAACTCATGACCGTCTACATATACAATAAGATATTTTCATTCTAATCACTAGCTAACTTCACTTCGTTGAATACTGAGATTTAATACAATAATAAAATGATAATAATTTTCATTCATGCGTGCGTTAGGGCTAAGCGATGGTTGTCTACCCTTTCGAGCGCGATTCAAAATTACATTGAAAAACAATTCTTGTAATTTAAATAAATAATTATTGAAATATACACAAGAATGTATACAAATTGTGTAACTTTTGATTTCAGAAAAAAAAAATTTATAACATATATATTTGATGAATAACAGTTTATTTTCATTGAATTTGAAAGACTGACTAATATTTATCAAAATATTTGTTAATATATACATTTTTTTAAGTACCATATGATATTTCAGCATCTTGATATATAGAAGCTAATTGCAGAATATAATAGTGCTGATATTTGAATAATTCTAAAACAAAATTTCAGATTGTTCTTTTCGATTGAGACGTGACAAAACGACGCTTGAAGTAAAAAAAAAAAAGAAAGCATAACTACAATGCAGTCGTGATAATTTATGTATTTGTAGGTTATATAATTATATGAATTCCCAGAAAATACATACAAAATATTAAAAACTTGTAAATAATTATTTTCAATAACTTTTCAAAGAAATTTCTTTTTAAATTAAATGTTTTGTAAAATATAATTTTGTCTTTGGAATTCACTGAAAATAAACTGTTATTAATATATGTGTTGTATTTTTTTTGCCTGAAATCAAAGTTACGCAATTTTTGTATATCCTTGTGGATATTTTCATAACTATTTACTTAAGTTACAAGAATTGTTTTTAATGTAATTTTGAATCGCGCGCCAAGTGCGGCCAATGAGCGGACAGCCCTAACGCAAGCGCAGTAGCTCATGGTGCCAACATTAGCATAATTGGTCTACAGTACAAAACGGAAAAATAAGTAAAATCAGCCGGCAGGAAAAAGTTCGGATATGAAAACCTCAATTAGGTATTTTCACTTCACCCATCAGCTAACTTCACTTTGTTAAAAGCTAAGGGGGAAAAATAGATCAAATGCATGGAACAAAACTTTATTTCTGTAATATATTTGTAATTAATCATCCTTATTATTATTTTATTATTACATTAAATAGTAATTAGAAAATAAAAACTATTTTTTAACTACACTTATATAGAAAAAATTAGCTTTTACGAAGATGTTAGCAAAATAGGGCAAAAATGAACTGAATCCCATACATTTGGTCCCTTATCTTCCCCTCAGCAATTTGCGAATAACAGTTAGCTGTTTATTGAAGTGAAAATACCTAATAGGCTTCTATCTTATCAGTTTGAATGTTCCCGCCCCTATATTTGAAGCATTGCAATGTTTCACGAAACTCCCAATGTTTCATGAAACTTTTCATCAGACTAAAGTTTCATGCAAATTTACATCCCTACTCATCGCGAAAAACAAATTTCTGTTTTTATTATACAATTGTATTTACCTTATCTTTCATGTATGACAATAGCCACTCCAAGATTAGATATCTAAGATACCTTTAAACTTCCGCAGAAAATCTAATGGAAATTTGTTTGAATGTCATATAGTAGGTTTTGACTAACCTAACATTTGGATATTACATCACGACAAGTACTATTTTTATTCCAAAACTATTTAATCGCTGGTAAATGAGAGGAAATAAAAAGTTAAGTAATTATTATTATAACTTACCTGCTTATTAATATCTGTTTCATTCAAATAACGATCAACAAAATGATCTTGACAGGTGACTTACAGTTTGTAGACGACACGTGACGTTGCACTGGATGAGAAAAAACAGTGTCCAAATTATGCTTTTCCCCTAGATTCTCCGAATGAACCTGTGTGGCTCAAATTTGTTGCAACTCCATTGAACACCGATTTCGGTGTACATTGGAGGATCGGTGATTTTCTGTGAGTACAAAATGTAGAATAAATGGTTAATATAATTTACCTTATGGTATTGACAAATTGCAAATGAATATTCCAGCTTTAATCTCGTATATAATACTTTCTCTACACAGAAAATCGCCGAACCTCTAATGTACACCGAAATCGGTGTTCAATAGAGTTGCAACAAATTTGAGCCACACAGGTTCATTCGGAAAATCTAGGGGAAAAGCATCATTTAGACACTGTTTTTTCTCATCCAGTGCAACGTGAAGTGTCGTCTAGAAACTGTCAGTCTCCTGTCAAGATCATTTTGCCGGTCGTCATTTGAGTGAAACAGATGTTAATAAGCAGTCAAGTTATAATAATAATTACCTAACTTTTTATTTCCTCTCATTTACCAGCGACTAAATAGTCATGGAATAAAAATAGTACTTGGCGTGATGTAATATCCAAATGTTAGGTTAGTCAAAACCTACTATATGACATTCAAACCACTAAAGCCGGGATGCACAAACTAAGTCGTGACCGTCTGCATCGAAATTGATGCCTGGTCGTTCGAACAAATTTCCACTAGATTTTCTGCGGAAATTTAAAGGTATCTTAGACATCTAATCTTGCAGTGTCTAGTGTCATACATGAAAGATAAGGTAAATACAATTGTAGAATAAAAAAGGAAATTTGTTCTTCGCGATGAATAGGGATGTAAATTTGCATGAAACTTTAGCCTGATGAAAAGTTTCATGAAACATTGGGAGTTTCGTGAAACATTGCAAAATGTTTCAAATATAGCGGCGGGAACATTCAAACTGATAAGATAAGATAAGCCTATTAGGTACTTTCACTTCAATAAACAGCTAACTTCACTTCGTAGATTGCTGAGGGGAAAATAAGGGGCCAAATGTATTGGATTCAATTCATTTTTGCCCTATATGGCTAACATCTTCGTAAAAGGTAATATTTTCTATATAAGTGTAGTTAAAAAATAGTTTTTATTTTTTAATCACTATTTAATGAAATAATAAAATAATAATAATGATGATTAATTACAAATATATTACAGAAATAAAGTTTTTTTCCATGCATTTGATCCCCCCCCCCCAATCTTTTAACAAAGTGAAGTTAGCTGATGGTTGAAGTGAAAATACCTTATTAAGGCTTTCATATCCCAACTTTTTCCTGCCGGCTGATTTGATTTATTTTTCCGGCTTGTACTGTGGACCAATGATGCCAACGTTGGCACCCTGAGTTACTGCGCTTGCGTTAGGGCTGACAGCTCATTGGCCTCACTTGGCGCGCGGTTCAAAATTACATTAACAAACAATTCTTGAAACTTAAGTAAATAATTATTAAAATATCCACAAGGATATATAAAAAATGTGTAACTTTGATTTCAGGCAAAAAAAATACAACACATATATTAAGAACAGTTCACTTTCAATGAATTCCAAAGACGAAATTATATTTTACAAAACATTCAATTCAAAAAGAAATTTCTTGGAAAAGTGATTGAAAATAATTATTTATAAGTTTTTAATATTTTGTATGTATTTTTCTGAGAATACATATAGTTATATAACCTAAAAATACATCAATTATCACGACTGCCTTATAGATATGCTTTCTTTTTTTTTACTTCAATTGTCGTTTTGTCGCGTCTCAATCGAAAAGAACAATCTGAAATTTTGTTTTAGAATTATTTAAATATTATCACTATTATATTCTGCAATTAGCTTCTATATATCAAGCTGCTGAAATATAATATATATATAAATATAATATAATATAAATATAAATATAATATATGGTATTTAAAAAAATATATCTATTAAAAAATATTTTGAGATATCTTAGTCTTTCAAATTCAATGAAAAGAAACTGTTATTCATCAAATATGTGTTATAAATTTTTTTCTTGTCTGAAATTAAAAGTTATACAATTTTTATACATTATTGTGTATATTTTAATAATTATTTATTTAAATTAGAAGAATTGTTTTTCAATGTAATTTTGAATTGCGCTTCAAAGGGTAGGCAACCAGCGCTCAGCCCTAACGCACGCATGAATGAAAATTATTATCATTTTCTTATTGCACTAAATAGTCTCTAAAAAAGAAAAACTATGATTCAATTGCACTTGTACAGAAAAATTACTTTCTACGAAGATATTAGAAAAATAGAGCAAAAATTAACCGATTCCCATGCATTTGGTCAATTGTTATCCCCTCAGTATTCAACGAAGTGAAGTGAGCTAGTGATTGAAGTGAAAATACTTTATTGTATATGTAGACGGTCATGACTTGTTCTATACATGCCGGCTTTAGTTTAAATGTCGATGGGCATGACTAACCTAACTTTTAGAAGTTGCATTAGGAAGTTATAATTTTATTCTAAGTGACTGCTACGCCCTATCAAATGAAAGAAATTTGAAAATTACGTAAATACTGTTTCAATTGGTTTCCTTATTAACAATTATTTCGTCTAATATCGCAAAGCGAATAGTTGCTTTGACAGGTATTCAGGTGGATGACAGCGCGGTTCAGAACTCCACAACTCTGCATGGGCCAAAATTTAGTCTCCAAATGATACTTTCCCCTAGATACTACATGGGCACCTACGTTCAGAGGAATACATTTGAGACTTGAAAACTCTCTCAAATGATCATTGGGAGCCCAATGAAATTTGAGCTGCAACAAATTTAACACCAGCGTTTTTCTGTGTACTTGTTCATAATTTATCAATTTTATCACTCAAAATTTTGTACGCGTCACCTACTGGTTTCCTCTATAATATACTGTCAGATTGACACAATAGAAAAATTCGAGATACTAAAAACACCCGAAAAGCGAGGAGAAACATATGAGCTTTAATCTGGAAAGAATAAATGAATTCTGGAGAAATATATTTAATTTACTGCGGCAACCATTTTCGATTAATAATAAACTTTTCAGTAAAGAATTCCACAAAAGAAATTGACTAAATTTTGGCTCTGATTGATTACTGCCTAGATTACAAAAATATTTTTTCCTGGTGTATCCTTTGCACGTTCCAGTAAGCATGCTAATCGTTATTTACGCGTAGTTTTGTTTCTACCTTGTTAACTCGTAATAATTTATTTAGTCAGGCTTGATTACTGAAATCGTAGTAATTGATGCTTTATTGACGACCTCCTACTTTAACCCAAATAATCACCACTCTGTAATTAAACTCTAGGCCATAAATTTTAATTTTACAGTTGTTTTTAAGCTATGTTCAGTTTATTAGAAGCATTCATAAATGAAGAAAAGTTAAAATGCACTTCATTGTTATAGCCTTATACAAATAAACTATCTAGGAATCCCTTGAATTCTTTTAACCCCTCCTAAAATCTTAGAAATATTTGAAATAATTAGCAATCTGTATCAATTATTTAAAATCGCTCATATCAAATCCCCTAAACCTGGTACATTTTCTTTTAAATTCCTTGATATCTCTGGAAAAACTGAAAAATTCTTGAGAACCTCTTTAAATTTGTGAAATCTCTAGTAATTGTTTTAAATCTGATCAAATGAATAAAAAATTTTACAATTTTTAAAATCCTTTAAATCCCTCAAAATACAATTAAGATTATTCCTAAAGTTCTCTAAGAATTATTTTTGAATCTCTACAAATCGGTTGTTATCTTTGGAAATTGTATATGTACAATAAAGTTTTAAAAATCTTGTTGAGTTCCTTGAAATCCCTTGAAATATTTGGAATCGCTAGGAATTCCTAAAAATTGTTTTAAGTCTCGAAATTTTGTGAAATCTATCAGAAAAACTGACACTTTTTTAAATCCCTTGGAATTTTTTAAGTTTGTTCATATTCCTTTAAAGTTGATGAAATACTTCAGAATTCTTTAAATTCAAATTTATTTTATTTCCTAAAGTTCCCACAGAAATTCATGGAAATCACTTGAAATAATTTGAAATACTACATGCAATAAATGAATGAATCATTCTTTCGTAGCTAATTTCTTGCCGCAACGAAATTATCAGAAATTTATAAAAGGAAAATCATTATCGACCCATATTTAATTTATTGTAATATTTTCATATTTTTTCGTAAGGGTCCCAGCGATCAAGGCAGCGGTTTATTCACGAATCTGTGGAACAGTTTTAAAATCATAAAAAACGGTTAATCTAAAAAAATTTGCAAAAAAAAGTGTGATGCGTTCTAGTGCCGTAAAATAAGTGGGAAGGTCGGTCCTCCATTACCTTCATGTAATATCATGCCTGATTAAATTTATTTGATTCAATTTGATTCATAAGCAACTGCGTAAAGAAGATTACTATTTTGCGATTCAGAAAACAATGTTCTACCCCTTTTTGTCAAAATATTAAATATTCGCATTTTGCGACTGGACGAATTTCTGATTTACTTCATTAACGCAATCATTTCGAAGCCCTCATTATTAACTTGAAGCATCTCAAAGGCCAGAGGGAAAAGGGAAAATTTATGTCAATTTGCCAACTCGACAAAATTAAATTTCTAATCGTCAAAGGACCAGAAAAAAAATTATTTGTCATAGATGCTGATCTGCAAGGGGAGTCCAAAAAGAACAGTTAGTTTTGTCTATTCACGACTTAATCATCATTAGCAACTTGTTTGGTGGAATGTGTTTTATGAAAATAAATCGAGGCGTGTCCTCCATGGTTCAGGGCTCCACCTCGTGGGATACAAGGTTTCGGATGCAAAGTCGTAACACCTTGTACCCGGTGACCGTCCTCGGCGTTATTAACGCGAAATTACAAATTTGCAGCACGACGATGTACATCTCAACAAACCCCCCATCTAACCCCCTTAATCCCTTTCTACCCCCTGTTACCCCCATAAAGACCCAGTTGCTTGTACCGCGGTCGATATGCTTTCTCGAAATTCCTGTCACGCACAGGTTACCCCCTACGAGTCTACGGGACGTCGATTTCAGGGCGATCATTTTCACAGCAGTCAGCTTCAGAGGTTGATCTAACAATAACTACATTGCCGAGGGATGAAAAGAGGAAATGAAAATTGCGTTATATAATAGGCTTGAGTATGATGAAATTTAATTATGTTTCATAGAACAAATTTAGGTCAAGTGTACAAATTACGAGAGGACGCATTAAATTGTCATATACCACTTTTGAGAATTAATTATAATTACATAAACGGAGCTAAAAAGAGAAATGGAGATTTGTGCGACGTACCATTCTTTAAATGAGATTTCAGACTATGTGTGTTTTATTTTTGCTGCTTATGTAGTGTTCTGGTTACCAGTTTACTCGTTATCTTGAATAGCCTTTAGCACAGTTTTAATCCTACTTTAACTTTCCTCCACCTCTCTCAATATTTGATGTCCTTCATGTGGCCTTTATAATCTACGCTTTATGACTATCTAATTCTAGTTCCCTAATTAGGATATCAGCAACACCGCTTGGCCTGCTGCATCACCTTTCTCCTAGCTCAAAAATACCTTCTGCTTATGGCCTCTTCTATCTCTTTATCTTATTCAGTTTTCTTATTTACTCTTCCGCTCATCGATATAAAATACAAACAAAATCTCATGTAACCCTCCTTAAATCATCTTTCCTACCACCCCTTTTATATCCTGTACCATATCACTACTAATTTTTAAACTCCCTGTCCCAGCAAGCAATTTACGTCACACGTTCTTTTTGAACACGCAACACCGAATGATCATATTACCTTTTTAACTGTGACTCTCTATTTTGTCACTCTAGTGCGAACAGGTACCGATATACTTCGAATCCTCACCGAGCGCTCTTCTTTTCCATCTTCAACCCGACCCATTATGACCGCATGCCTTATTTCTCTTTTTTCCTATATCCTTATCCTCTCTTTCACCTACTTTTTTCTTCAACCACTTCCCTTTATCCATTATCATATACATCCTTGCTCTTCTTTCAGCATTAACTTCTTCTTCTTATCCATGTGATCTACACTTTCTCACTTGCCAATTCTCTTTCCCCAATTACGATACCCTCCATACCACTCAGTCTACTGCCCCACACCCGTTTCATCACGTTACCATCTTATTCTCTGTCTCATAACTTCTCATTTCTCTCTAACTTGTTCAATTTCCTTATTTACACTTTCCCTCTTTACCCGTCAGTACGATCAGAAACCCATGTAACCCTTTTCTCATTATCTTTCTTTCCACGCGTTTCATTTTCCCGAACATCTGCATATCAATTTCTCAGCCCTTCTGCTAGGGTTTAAAAAAAGAAAGCGTTCTAACACCTGGAGTGTGACGTCATATGTGAAAGCAACCTTTTTCAATGCCCTTTCATTTCTTAAGATCGTCCGACATTAATACCCATATATTTAACACACTCCTTCCTCTTCTGCCGCCACTTTAAAAATTCCACTACTCTCTTAGAAGCCTTTTACTCTTCTTTCACCTTGCCTACCGTCATTACGATTTTATGACTTGTTTTTCTTTTTCCCGATACCATCAGTCCCTACTCCACCTAATCTCCTTTATTTAACACTATCTGTTATATCTCCATACCATCCGCCTTCAAATTTTGTACGCCTTGTTCTCCCTCTTCTTTTTGCCAATTTGCCAAGGCAAAATTTTTTTAACGTTTCTATGAGGTTTTTTTCAAGTACCATTTTCAGCTTTTATCAGAAATAAAGTTTTTGCCAGAGGTGTAACTGTTATTCTGCAAATAACACGGACAAAGAATGACCTCATGAACCGTATATACCGATGGACCATTTTAATTGGCGTATGCAAATATTTCTATTCACAAGCCAGATACGAAAAAATTGTTTGAACAAAAGTTGTTCAGAACAATGGAGACCATCTTACTGTACCAGTAACTGTGACCCTTGGGTCAATTTTTAAGGTCCTTTGAAGATGAAAGATAGTTTTTTCAATAGGAACCTCTATTTTTGACACCGGATTTTGAAAGAGCGGAAATCTTTACGCCTGAAAAGATAATTCCTAATATATCAGTGACCTTCAGAAGGTCAAGGTTAAATGTTTAAAAATCGTCTAGAAGCAGTTTCCTATGATCCCTTGAGGATTTATGGGTGAACAAACGTTTGGGGTGCTCATAAACTGTGAGCCCCCTTCCCTCAAAGTCAAGATGGTCAAGATAGTTGGCCCAAAAACCTACCCAAACATTCGTTCGCCCATAAATCCTCAAAAATTCAAAGAAAATAGCTTCTGAAATATTTTTCATCATTTATCCTTGACCTTTTGAAGGTCACTCTAACAAATTATGAAATATTTTTTCGGAAGTAAAATTGTACGCTCTTTCCGAATCCGGTGTCAAAAATATGGGTTCCCATTTAAAAAACTGACTTTGACCTTCGACTGACCATGGAAATTTCACCGCCAAGGTTGCAGTGATTAGTGCAGTCAGATGATCCCTATTGTCGTGAACAACTTTTGTAAAAACCATTTTTTTCGTATCTGGCTTACCCAAAGAGATATTTGCGTGCGTCTATTAAAATGTCCCATCCGGTATATATTCTTTGAAACTACTTTTAAAAACCTAAGCTCTTTACACTTTAGTTTTAGAATAATTAATTTAATAAATTCCATATGAACTACCTATAAAAAGTTTTTAAAATATATTTCAAATTGTCATCTAGGAATGTTAAATAAAATCCCCAATGGGTACTCAAATAGAATTTGGTGTTTTATGGAAAAAAGGATTCTATCTTGATTTTTAGATAACGACACAACAGAGCTTATCGAAAGAAGCATATATTCTTTACATAAATAAAGACAATGTAAATAATAATAGTGAAAATATTGTTATTAGATTACAATAAATCTATTAAACAGAAAAAAATGAATGCTTATTAGGAAGATTCATTGTAGTGATTTAGCTCTAAATAAAAGAAGAAATGCAAAAATATTTTCTAGAAAGAACGGTAGTTGTCGGACATGTATTGAAAAGCTCAGTCAATTGTTCATCAATTATGATCAAATGTTTTTACTCCAGGCATTACGTCGAAAAAAGTGTGAAATTTCTGAAAAAATCCTACTTGCAATGCTTTTAATAAGAAAGTTTTGTTAAGGTGTCCTTTTTGACATATCAAAAATTCTAGAACAGATCAATTGCCAAACCGGTTTTTTTGTTTGAAAACAGTTCCAAAAGTTGCTTTTGCGTAGACGGATAATTCCCATTGCATTTTAAAGCAAAATGTCCAACACAAAAAAGAAACAAAACAAAATTCTAAACAAATTTTGATTAAAGAATAATCCGCTAACTTTTAGTGGTTCCGAGTTATGATATATTGAGAAATCCCCATTTTTTTGGATTTTCAGCGAAAAATCACTAAATTTCGAAAAACACTGTGTATCTTTGCAAATAAATACTGCAAAAAAACTGCTCCACACATGAGTGAGACTAGACTCAATTTTCTGTAATTACGAAGATAGAACAATATCCTACCTATTGATAGGTCATGAGTTCTGACCCCTTAAAGTTGGCCATTTTAGCCTGTCTTTACGGGCCAAAAAGTGGACATCAGTTTTTTCGAAATAAATCCTGCCGAGTTCAGTTTACGTTGATTGTTTTAGAAGATGAAAGAGACTCTACAAAAATCTGCGTATATCTAAAAAAAAGTCTTTTAGACCTATTATTTTGGGCATTGTAAGGTTTCAAAAAATTCATTTTTTTGTGCATTTTTGACTCAAAAAGTAGAGGTTGTGTTTATGGAAAATACCTCATTTCTAGTGGATCCCACCACAAAGTTCCTAGAGAATAAACGTATAATACGTCTTTTGATATTGACAAATAAATAATAATTTATAACAAAAGCTTGCTATCACAACTTGTGTTTACTTTTATGTCATTCTTTAGCATTTTTGTGGCCAAAAAGTCATCGTTATTAATTAAAAATGTGTAATATGATTTTTATCCCTAAGCAAATATTTTTATTAATAATTTTTTATAACAAAGTATTGCTATAACCTCTGTTAAGTACTTTTTGACTACTTTTATGCAAAAAAGTACTTATCATTGATTAAAAATGTACTATATATTTTTTATTAATAAACAAATAGTTTTTTAATAATAAATAAATACTTTTTAAATAATTATTTAATGTAAAATCTTCTCATAATCACTTTTGCATACTTTTGTAACACGAAAGCTATATACTTCATTAAAAATGTGATATATATTTTTTATCAGATCATAGAAATACAGTCACTCAAGAAAACTTTACCAAGTTTGAAAATTTAAAATGCTTAACTTGTACAAACGTTTGATTTGTTCAGTGTTGTGTGAGTTCGCGTTCATTTAAAAAGAAATTGAAAATAATTTTAAGCACATGAATGCAGTCAATAATTCATTCTTTTACCAAAATCCATAGTAAACCATTTTTTCATTCAATTATTTATTAACTATTTATTTCTTAATTACTTAATTTTGATCAATTGAACTATTCTATGAATTTTTCTGAAGAACTTTCAGATACAACCAGTTTAAGTAATTACTTTTTTCATTCATTTAATTTTTCTTAATATTGAGTTACGTTTGACACGTAATCATTTTCAACTAATCAATTAGTTACTTATTCCTAATGCGAAAAAATGGTCACAGCGATAAAAAATATATATCACATTTTTAATAAATGATCAGTACTTTTTTGCCACAAAAGTAGTCAAAAAGTACTCAACAGTGGTTATAGCAATATTTTTTTATAAGAAATTCTTAATACAAATATTTGATTATGTATAAAAAACATATTACACATTTTTAATCAATTACGATGACCATTTTGCCACAGAAATGCTAAAAAATGGACAAAAAGTAAACATAAGTAGTGATAGCAAGCTTTTGTTATAAACTATTATTTATTTATTAATGTCAAAAGACGTATTATATACGATAAATGAATCATATACACTTATTTGTGACAATATTTTCGAGTATGACCGTAGTTCTACTTTACGGTACGCTCAGGTGCCTCTATGCATGAAGAGTGCATTTTCCAAGGTGATATCTCGTGACCTATTTGGGCTGGGACACTTTTTTTTATCTTACGCCAAATCGGCTCTACTTTCATTGATTCTCTCGAAACTTCATGGTGGAATCCACAGGAAATGAGGTACTTTCCAAAAACACAACTTTTTCGATGTTAGTCCAAAATGCACCAAAAAAATGAAATTTTTGAAACCTTAAAATTCCCAAAATAATGGGTCTAAAAGACTTTTTTCTAGTTATACGCAGATTCTTGTAGACTTTATTTCATCCTTTAGAATAATCAACGTAAACTGAACTCGACAGGATTTATTTGGAAAAAACTAAAGTCCACTTTTTTGCCCGTAAACCCGGCCAAAATGGCTAATTTTGAGGGGTCATATCTCATGACCTATCATAGGTAGGATATAGTTCTTTTTTTTTTAATTACAGTAAATTGAGCCTAGTTTCATTCATGCGTGGAACACTTTTCCGTGCAGTAATTATTTGCAAAGATACACAGCGTTTTTTGAAACTTAGTGATTTTTCGCTGAAAATCCAAAAAATGGGCGTTTTTCAATATATCATAACTCGGAACCAATAGAAGTTAGTGGATTATTCTTTAAACAAAATTTGTTCAGAATTTGGTCATACCATTAGTCATTTAAGTAACTAGTTAAATTATTAAATGATCTAATTAGTTTAAGTTACTTAAATTAATATAGCTGAATCATCGAAAAGGAGTTGAAAATACGAGATTTTCTCGGATCAAATACATTGAAAGAAATTCTTCATATGTTTTTCATAAATTTTGTATTTTATGATTATTTTTTTATTTTCAGTACTTTTCCTTAAGAATAATTAATTGTTTGGCACTTAGATACGTCTAAAAGCTACACTATTAAACCAATTTTTACAAAAAATTTCCAGATTAGGTGGATGGAATTCATCGCATTTTCAGGAATTTTTGATTAATCCGTTTTTTTTCGATTTTCAGTACGATTTATAGAGAAAGAAACATGTTTTAGTAATTAGATAAACCAACAGCCTAAACAAGTCAACATATTTTTTTTAACTTTAATACTTTTTATAAAATAGATTTTCTAGTAATTCGACATACATGCAGCCTACATTATTCAACAAATTGGTACACAAATTTAAAGTTAAGTCTGCTTTAAAAAACTTTTTATTACCTTATTATTTTTCAAGTTTTGGTACTTTTTGTAAAAAAAATCATTTTTCAAAATACGCAAAAAGTACAGCCTATACTATTTAATCCATTTGCAAATAAATTAAAGAATAGTCTATAAGAATCCAATTAACAGATGTTATCTAATTTCTATCCAAATTAGCGCTGTAGTATTTGTAACATTGTGTCTTACGGTGTGCAGATTGAGCGTGAAATTTCCCTTTTCGATCGGGGTTAAGCGGACCTGCATATGATTGCATATGTGATGTTGGACCTCCTACTAGGATAGTGCTGTTAGGGTATAAGGTCCAACATTGTATATATCAAGTTTGAATGGAAGACACATGCGCAGTAGTGTTCAGTATACAGACAAAGAAATATACCGATGTTTTCATCATGAAACACAAAATAGCAGAAATATGAGCAGAGATTTTCCAAGAATAAATGAGTCAAATTTTCTTAAGTGCATTTACATGCGCTTGGTCACGCCCACTTGTAAAGAGAGAGACCACGCTCAATCCGCCATCGACAGAACATGCTTCACATTTACCGCGTCTAGATGGTGTCTAAATGCCAAAGTTTCAACCTTCTTAATTGTAAGAAAATGTTTGAAATAAAACATTTGTTGTCTGTATTAAACAAAATTAAAAGTTAATAATTCTTCCTTTCCAGTATAAGAAAAATGCTTACAATCAAGAATCTATTCCTGTTTAGTCATATCTCAGACTTTACACTCTTTTACCTATTCCCCTTTTTAAAGACTTCATTAATATAATAGAACCCAATAAGAAAATCCAGATATTTTTGTTCAACAGTTAAATCTTTCTAATTGAAAATTCTACTGTTATATTTTGGTAAGGAACTCATATCGTTTGATGAAAAAATGCTACTATTTGGTGAAAAGTTCAATTTTCGGGTTAAAAATTTGACTTTCTCTTTTTTTATATACGAAAAATTAATCTTCTTGGTAAACAATTAATCTTTTTTGCTAAATACTCAACTGTTTGGTTAAATATTGAAATTTTCTGTTAAGAATGCGTTTCTTCTTAAAACTTATTTCTTTTGTCTAAACTTGAACTGGTTTAATGAAAAGTCGTTTCTTCTTTTTCTAACTTAATTTTTTAACTGAAAACTTAATTATACCATTTTTAATTCAAAATTTAAGTATTTCGCTTGCAAATTCATCCTCTTAAGTAAAAAATGGAACTATAATATTTTTGCAGAAATGTCCTCTTTGTTGGTAAGCAATGAAAATGTTCGGTTGAAAATGAATCTGCCTTGGTATGGCTTTATATACTTTTTTTAATATTCGCAATTCTGTTTAAGTTTAAACTTTTTTTTCTAATTTTAATTTAAATCTTTTTCGGTGGAAATAACAACTTCAGCGGTAAATTGATCACTTGGTTGAATAATTTTTTTGGAAATTCAGTCGATTTTTCTTAAAGATTCATGATTTTAATTAAAATTCATGTTTTTTTGTTAAGATTCAACTACTTCGTGAAAAGTTGAACAACTTTGTTAAAAAATATTTTGTTATTGTTGAATTTTCATCATTTTAACCGAAAACTCGTATATTTCATTGAAGATTTAAATATTTAAAAAAATTTATTTATTTAATAATTAAATTTTTCAAGTATAAATCTAAGTATTCTTTTTTGGTTGCGAATTAATATATTTAATTAAAAAATGATCTTTTTTAGTTGAAAAATCAAATATTTATTTTTAAATTCATGTATTTTGTTAAACATTTTTTTGGGCACAAAGTTGATCGTCTTTCTTTTGACTTGGTTTTCAATTTAAGTTAGAATAATTGTTGGTTAAAATACCAACTATTACATTTTTCGATAAGGATTCACCTATTTGAGTGAAAAAATTTAACTAAGTAGTTGAAAGTTGACCAAGATGTGTTTTTTGAATAAAGATTCAACAATTCCGTTTTTTGGATGAAAATTGTTTCTTCTTAAGTTGAAAACTCAACTATTTGTTCAAAAATGTATGTCTTTTGTTGGAGATTTATTTAAATTATTATAAATTCAACTATTTTGACGAATCGTAATATTTGATCAAAAAATTTATTGAAGAAAAAGTTATAACATCTGTTTGACATTTTTCATTAATCGATGGCACAGGATGAAACTTTTCACCTTCGTACGAGGGGCTATTATTTATTTAGACTCTTAAGCAATATATTTTTTTATATAAATCTACGCATATTTTAATAATATTGAAAATGCTTACGGAAAGTTAGAAAAATGTAATTCATTTGTTTTTATTAATTTTACTCAAACCGTGAGAAGACAATGTTTCTGGATTGAAGACAGGCTATTTCAGGTTGACAATTTCATAATATATCCTTTTATTATTTCAAGAGTATTGGCAATGGTACCCGATTGCGTTATTGTATTAAACATTTCTATTTTTCCGGGTTTTCATTTTCATAAGCTTTTGTAATTATAATAATTTATTTATTTGTATCAAGTAATCATTTTTTTCAATATTGACTTAGGTAATATGCATTAAGGAAATAAGGGGTATGAGGGAAAAATTTATACAATTAAAATAACATTCTGCAGGCATTCAACGTCATACTTACACAATCCGATCCTTATTCGAGGCAAATAATTCTTGCAAAGTTTGCTAAAAATTTAAATTTTCTATGGATAATAAAAACATTATTAAAATGAAAAAACTTCTAAAAAGCAAAAAAAAAAAAAAATTAAAAGCAGATCATAAGGATTGTGAATATGTATCATTAATTTTGAGTCGATCGATGTATTGTAATTTTATGTGTCTAAAGAAGACTAATTTTTCTGCAATTTGTTCAAACATTCAGAAAGTAATACCTTTAAACTTAGGTAGACTTATTAGACTTTTCTATTTTTTACGTTTTCCACTTTTAAAACATTTTTTTTCTCATGACATTCAGTCTTGACTATATTTTTTATTAATTTGCATCAAGTAATTAGTAGGTTCTTAATAATGAATTAATGTAAATATCTCTAGTGATCGAATATTTGATTTTATAATACTTTTTGTTGGCCTATTATCACACTTATGTAAGGATGTCTTCAAGGAAAATAATTTTTACAAAGTTTTCGAGAAAAATGTTCAATTTTATATGCATAATAAGGAAATTATACAATCGGTGGGTCTGAACAAGTATGACCCTTAAGAATTTTCTCCAATAAAATAAAAATTGTAACTTCTAAGAAGAACAGATAAATTTATGTCTTTAAGACATAAAAACTTGTCCTCAAGACATAAATTAAAATCTGGGTCCGTCTCAAAACTAAGGCATCCTCAAGTCGAACTTTTCGACTTCAGCATGTCTTGATGGGGGCAATTCAAATCAAACTCAAGTCGAAGCATTTTTACTTGGGTTTGTTCCGATTTTTTACCTTAATTTTTTCGATCTAGATGCTTTTTTCTCACAAATGAAAATTGTAGACGATTTTCTCTTAAAAGGCAATTTTTACTAAAATATTTACACTTGTAACCAAACTTATGAATCTTTAATAAAACAAATTTATTCTGAAAGAAGAGTATAATAATTGTAAATTTCATAAAAATTATATTTGAATTTGAAAAAAAAGTAAAATCTAAACGAAACAAGCATTATTTTCTTTACAAATAATTGAATGTTGGATTTAAAAAAAGACCAGATTTGAACAAAATATGTGAATTTTCAACAGAAAAAGATCAACTTTCTAACAAAAATGGTATACCAACATTTTTGGTAAAAAGAAAGTTAAATCTGAACAACATTTAACTTTTTATTTATAGGAATGAACTTTGAACCAATATTACAACTCATCAATAAAAAAAAGGTATACCAAATATTTGAATTTTCCTGCCTGATGATGAATTTTTGGCCAAAAGAAGACAAATTTTCAATCAAATCTATTTTGTAATTTGTCTTTATATTTTTGTATTCAGATAAATAAATTTTCTACCAAAAGTTAAACATTGAAAAAAAAATTTTATTTTCAACCGAAGACATGATTCTTCAACCAAGAAGGTTAAACTTCTATAGAAAAAGATCAATTTTCGACATAAAATGGAATACGTAAAATTGAATAAAAACATTAATTATTATTAAAAAAGACACATTTTCATTAAAATAGGTAACTTTTAAACAAAAAATATGAATCTTTAAAAGAAAATATAATAGAGTATTTTAATTTAAAAGAAAAAAGTTTTTAACGAACAAAAAACAAAACAAACAAAAAATTTTACCGCAATAGCTTAATTTCAAACCAAATAGATTAATTGTATTATTAATTAATATAATATGATATGATTAATTGTATAATAATATGATTAATATAATACTTCATTCTCAGGTATAAGTGAGAGAGAGACAGCATCGTTGTTTTGTTGCTGATCTTATCTGCTGAAATTTTTCTGGCCTTGATAAAGATGCTGTATGAGTACCGTAACATGGTGAAAGCATTTTATGTTAATTATCTAAATTTGGTCGTTTGATTCTTGGTTTTATTCTAAGGGATTCTATACATTGTATTAATTTTCCAAAGTTTTTTGTAAATATCTTGGCACTTTTCTTATCTCTTTAAACCCTTTAGAATCCCTTTGAATTCCTTTAAAATCTTTGTAAAACATTTAACATACCAGATATTCCATTAAGTCCGTGAAAACATTTTTAATTTCTTAAAGTCCGAGGAAATCCTTTAAAAGCCCTTAAATATAATTTAAATTAAACCTATTCATTAAAATTTTCTAAAAAAAGCGTTTAAATCGCTGTATATCGTTGATAGTCTTTAAAATCCTTGGAGATAAAAAAATTGAATTCATTGCAATTCCTGAATATCTTTGAGAAATATTTTCTAAAATCTCTTGAAATATTTTTAAATTCCTTGAAATTTGTGAAAATATTTGTAATCCCTTAAAGCACAGAGAAATCTTTAAAACCATTAGAATTCTTTGGAAATACCATGAAATACTTTCAAAAGTCTTAAAATCCGTAAGCGCCTTTAAAATTTCTTGAAATATTTTGAAATCGCTTTGAACTTCCTTATATGTTTGCACACTTTTCAAATTCCCTTAAACTTTTAAGAAAACGGACGAAATCACTTAAAATCCATGAAAATGCTCTGAAATCAAAATTAAATGAATCTTATGCATCACATTTCTAAAAATACCTTCAAACTGAATCAATTTAATTTACCAAGTTTTCTAGAAATATACTGAAATATTTCGAAATTCTGAAAAATTCTTATACATCCCGTTAAAATTCGTGGAAAT
The DNA here is from genome assembly GCF_010883055.1 of Belonocnema kinseyi. Taxonomy (NCBI): domain Eukaryota; kingdom Metazoa; phylum Arthropoda; class Insecta; order Hymenoptera; family Cynipidae; genus Belonocnema; species Belonocnema kinseyi. The sequence continues at coordinate 55,913,902 of NC_046666.1, forward strand.
ATTTGCAATCTACTGAAAACCGAGGAAAGCTCTGAAATTACTGGAATTGTTTGGCAATACTTAAAAACCCTTTTAATAATCTTAAAATCTCTTGAACTCCCAGAAAAGTTGTTGAGATTCCTTGGAAAATAGCATGAAACTGTTAAGAAATATGACGAAATCGCTAAAAATCCATGAAAATTATGTGAAATTCCTTGAAATTTGTTGAAATATTACGTGAAGTAAATAAATAAATCATTTGTTTGCGCTTCCTCTATTTTTCGCATTAACTCTTTGAAATAATTAAAAATTAGTTATTTCTATACTGATTTTTTAATAATGACTTTTATAGAGACGCGAACAAAAAATTATAACAAATTAATTATAGGAAAATGATTATAGACCTATAATGAATATCCTATGATACTATTTTTTTCATACGGGAGGATGAGAAAGTATTCTCAAAGATATTATGGGATTGCATAAGATTGCAGATAGAATAAACGCCAGATGAAAGAAATAATTAACCCATCAGATTGTTTCTGAAATTCTACATTAAAGTAAAAATTTTTTTTTGTCTCAATTTAATCAAAGGGAAATAAGCAAGCTCCATGTAATACGAACCCTGATACTGATTCAGCAGACGACGATAGGACAGATAATAATTGCTTCGGCGCCGGATGAAGTGAACATCACTCAAACGTCATATATACTGATTCCCAAAACATCGACTTCTGTCAAGTTTCACATATCCGCTTCTCTGCTTTTATCGGATTTAATTGAGGGTGTACCGTCACTAAATGTCATACAGTAATTTCTTCCAAATATTCCCCATATGAAATTTGAAACACAGAGATAAAATATCAAAAACTTTAATATTTACAAAAACACACTGAACAGAATTAAACTAAATATTTGATAGTTTCTGAGTAAATCTGAAACACAAAGTGACCAATTTAAGTTTAAACTAATTAAAGCAACAAGTTTTCTCTAAAACTTGGCTAATTTAATTGTAACTTCGGTATAACTCGCTGGAAAGAACGACGACTGCGAATGGAGTCTGTATTTCGTTTTCTTATAATTTAATTTAGTTAATTGAAGTTCCGGTAGAATTTTTCGATGAGATACATGCCACACCTAAAACCCGTTTTTACGAGCCTTTTTTTTTCTTAGTGCGAGAGGCGCGTTTCATTAGATGAAAATCTTCTTTGACTGCTCGTCCAATAATTTTTTTGCTACTCTTCGTTGCAAATTCTGAAATGCGTCAAAGCCTCCAGGAACTTTACTTATTTATGTAAGGTGGGATGTGGAACTTCGTGGATTAAATATTAATCCAGAAGTCTTCTCTGGTTAAACGAGAAATTGCAGATAGAAACGTGCTTCCCAGGCACGTCAGGGAATTTGATAAAACATGGGTCTATTCTCCAAACGCCATTTTTTATTTTGATGATACAAAGCAAATGTTAATTTGTTTGTAAACGGAAATTGTTAATCTTTTTTAATATTTAAAGTGGTGAAAATACACTTGCAACTAATTAACTGCTGTCCGTTTTCGTTTTGTAATATTTAAAGATAAAATCATTGCATTTTTGTTTCGACTGTTCACAGCTACTTTTGGGAGCATCTTCTTTCAAATATTCACTTATGAAAATCGTTAGATAAAATACGTTTCTCGCCCTATCCTTTCATGTCCAAGACATTTTGTATTTTCAAAAAAAAAACAAAAGTTGTGCTGAATTGTGCTGGGCTTTTGCTGCATTGTGTAGTGAAATTTTTTTTGAAAAAATAGAAATTGGAGTTAAAAAAAATTTTTTGTGGGCCAGGACAGCCAATTTGTTTTCTCGAAAAAAAAGTTGTGCTGAATTGTACTACAGTCTGTCAAGTTAAAGCGTGGGTGGCTTTACTCGCAGTCGGTAAGGTGTATCGACATGATTTTGGTGTCAAAATATTAAGAAGAGCTCCCTCT
>NC_046666.1:55915946-55920251 GCF_010883055.1 Belonocnema kinseyi
GCAAACTGAATGTTAAATCAAAAAGCATGAAAGAGGGAGCTCTTCTTAATATTTTGACACCAGAATCATGTCGATACACCTTACCGACTGCGAGTAAAGCCATCCACGCTTGAACTTGACAGACTGTAGGTTTGTGCTGAATTATACTAGGTTTATGCTGAATTGTACTAGGTTTGTGCTGACTTGTGCCGTAAATTAAAAAAAAAAAGTCAAAATTAGAGTGAAAATTTAAGACAAACTTTTTAGGGCCAGCTCCGCCAATTTGTTTTTTCAAAAAAAAGTTGTTCTGAATTCTGCTACGTATGTGTTAAATTGTGCGAAAAAATAATTTTTAAAGAAAATTGGAACCAAACTTCACAACAAATATTTTTGAAGACACTACAAATAAAAATATAAAAAATGCGAATTTGAAAAATGAGAACTTTGTGCTGGATTGCGCCAGGCTTGCAAAACGATTATCGTCTTCAACACGCAGGTCTTTTTTTATAAAAGTAATTTTTTTAAACAAAAATTTTTCAAAATGCGAATTTCGGCAATCTAAAAGTTGCTCTGGAATGTGATAGACGCCCAAAGCAATTATTTTCCCATACACACTTAACCAGGTCTATATTTTTTGGTGAAATACGATTCTTTTTCCTCAAAATAATCTTTTTGATCGAAAATTTTTCAAAATGTGAATTTCGAAAATCTAGAAGTTGCACTGCGTTGCGCAAAGCGTCAAAACCAATTATTTATCCATTCACTTTTTACTCATGTCCACATATTTTGGTGAAATATTAACTGAAAAACAATTAACCATATTAACGCAGAACAACTTCTAGATTTTCGAAATTCGCATATTGAAAAAGGTTGGTTAAAAAAATTATTTTAGGAAAAAAGCAACTAGTACTTACCAAAAAATATAGACCTGAGTTTTTAATTTTTTTAAAACGCCTAGCACAGTCCAGCACAACTTTTAGATTTTCAAAATTAGCAGTTTTTAAAATTTTGGTTTAAAGAATTATTTTGAGAAAAAACTAGATATTTAACATAAAATATGGTCGTAGGTAAAAAGTGCAGAGAAAGATAATTGCTTTGCACGCCTGGCACAGCCCAGCACTAATTTCACAATATCGAAATACGCGTTTCTTAGATTTTTGTTTGAAGTGTCTCAAAAATAGTTTTTTTTATGAATTTTGGTTTAATTTTTCATTCTTGCAAAAAAAAAACTGTCACGAAATTCAGCACAAACCTAGAACAACTTTTTTTGTGAGAACACGTCATTTGTGAAAAATTTTGTTTATGATAAGCATATATATTCCGGATCCCAATCGTGTAAAAAACTACAAATTTTTTAGCACGTTTCGTGAACATTGCAGCTTACTTCTTCAGGGCTGACCTGCAACTGAGGTATCAGGTTATGTTGTTCTTATGTATATCCCCTACGATGCCTGTGATTATCCAGAGCGTTCCAAAATAAAGATTTGTCGCACCTGATTGGACAAAGAACCAAACAACCGTCATCATAAAAACGCACAATATTTGTTAACGAAAACATAAAGAAGCAGTAGAAATCTTAAAAAGCCCTGATAACATCAATAGGGACAGCGGTTATAATACTAATCCGATTTGGTCTTCCGTTCTCCCAGATTTACAATAAAAAAGAAAACACTTGATTAGCTAATCAGGTGCGACTAGTCTCCATGGTGGGGTGCTTTGACCAATCACAGGTATCTTAGAGAGTATAAATAAGAAAAACATGACCTGATACCTCAGTTTTAGGTTAGCCGTGATAAAGTGAGCCGCAATATTTACGAAATGTCGGCAAAAATTCGTAGTCTTGCACGCAATTGGAACACGAAATATCTCTTTTTATCACAATGAACCATAATGAAAGCATTAAATCTATTAATTTTGTTTATATTTTAAGCATATTTTTCGATTAAAAATTCAAATATTTGTTTAAAGAAATTTTTAATTCGAGCTAAAAATCCATTCCTTACGGTAGACAAATTTTTTGGTCACAAATTCAACAACGAAACGATGATCCTCTGCGAGGAGGGAAGAGAGAACGCGAGAGGGTGGGCGGGTAAAAAATAGCCCAATAATAGTAATGTGGTCTGTGGACAGCCCAAAGTGGCTTTGGTCCATTTTCGCTCGGAGGAATTTTCCAGGATTGAGGTCAACAATTCGGCTAATCCAACGCTCGTGGGTAGCTGAGGAGCTTGAGAAATTATCGGATCTCAGTATCGCGTTCCGAGGATGTTAATTATTTTCAGAGCACCGTAATCGACGCCCCAAGGTTGCAGATGCATCATCCAGTACGTAATAATATCAGCCTGAAGACTCCAGGGGTATGAGAGCAATAAGGGAGTTAAGCCCGGAGAATGCTAGTGCTGAAAAAAGGAACGAGAGTTAATGCTGTAGATACTGTCGATAGCTTCGGTTAATTCGAAGAGAGCCCCTATTTTGTTGAAACGTGATCACACCGAACGCCATCGCATTTCTGCTCGTAACGAGCCAAGAACCCGTTTTACTCGCTATTTCGAACTCTAAACACGGTTAGTTCTCGACGCGCTTGTATCCTCACTGGCTCTGTCCCGGAAAACACGAGGCAGTCCAACACCAAAGAAGTGAAGTCGGAGAATATAAGAAAGAGAAAAGTGCAAATGTACGAAAGATGTGTACGGGAAAGGAAAAGAGGAGTGAAATAGATAAAGTAAAAAGGGAGCAAGAAATACTGAGGGTGTGAGAGGGTGAAAGCAGAGAAGGAAACTGAGGCTCTTTGGTCTTGGGGTTCGGGCGGTAACTCGATTTGTCGCCCGTCTTGAGCCAGATGGATCGGAAGTAGAAGTGAACGCCGTCCGAATTTCAAGCAGTTTTCCATGGCTCTTCCAACATGATTGTAGCTGCGAATTCACATATGTTGCTCTACTGCGCCTACGAAGTTTGGAGAGACTACAAACGAGCCTCCTAATATGAAGAGACAGAGAAAAAGTAAAAGCATGGAAGAAAGACACCCTTCTTGACTTTCGTGATTTAGAAGAGGAATCGAGAATAATTGAGCTAGTACTTTCACTGTCTGAAATTCGGTAGTATTGTCTAGAAAATTGGAACACCTTGTGGCGCAGAAGATACCTGTGATCTAGAATATTGCTCAATTTGTTTAAATGTATATAATTATTATTGTAGATAGGCTGGAACATTTAAGTTTCTCGTGGCTTCAGTTTCAAATCTCCCATTGTGGGCAAAAATGACTTTTTTGGTTCAAAATAACGTACATTCCATTAATATTGACCGATTTGGACAGAAGAAAATTAAAAAAAAAGCTAATTAGATTTCAAAGAGAGATGTAGAGTCTGATTTTCAAAATAAGATTTAAATTTGTTATAAATAAACAAATATGACGAAAAAATGGCCTTTTTTATATTTGGCCTTCTCGGTGCTCCTCAATAACATGAAAATTGTTGAAATCGCCTCAGTTTCTGAGAGTAGCATTATTTTAAGATATTACAATATTATATAAGCAATCAAAAATTTGTCTGTAAACAAATTATTTGTTGAAATAGTGTTCTTTTACGATTTTCCATAATTTCACGTCTTTTTAAGTTATATTGTGAAAAATTTGTGTTAGAATAATTTAATAATAAAGAAATTTCTGCTTGAGATTATTATTGTTAATATTATATACAAATTCAATAAACAAAGGAATTAATCAGGCATTTTTTTACAGAAAACTTGGTTTTTTCGATAAAATTTTTCTATAATGCATCTGTGGAAGAAACAATTAGTCTTTTTCTATGTTACTCTTTTCAATTAGGAACTTTATGATAATTTCAGCAAAATTCATAATTAGTTTGAAATTTTATATTTGTTTAAAGAAACAAATGAATTGAACAAAATCCATTATTCGGGCATCTCTTGGGAAAAAAATGTTTTTTTTTAGGTCAGTCTTTTAAATTGGAAACTCAATGATAATTTCATTAACAACATAATTAGTTGATAAATTCTATTATGCTTTAAACATGTTTAATAAGTACATGCGTTAGCTGGGCATTTTTCGAAAAAAAGTTTCTTTTTAAATCTCAGTCCTTTAAGATTAACTTTCTCATTACTTTTTTTCTTTTAATAAGGCTGCAGCTTTAGGATAATAGTTTAGTTTAATAAAATTATTAACAAAATAAAATAACATTCATCAACTAATTATGAATTCTGCTGAAATTATCATAAATTTCACAACTAAAAAGAGTGACATCGAAAGAAAAAACTAATTTTTCCATCCACAGATGCCCGCATTATGAATTTGTTTGTTGAATAAGTATGAAA